>NC_143252.1:27403787-27706818 GCF_984573655.1 Nuphar pumila | reverse complement strand
GAGTCCTCGTGAAAGAGAGGATTTTAAGTATCTAATAATACGCAAAATCGCTCCCATGTGCACGAAGGTGGGAGCATGCTGAAACTGACTGACTGTATGAACCGCATGAGTTATATCTGGCCTAGTAATGGAAAGATAAGAAAGAGCTCCAACAAGCTGTCTATAAGGAGTAGGATCATCAAGAAGTTCTCCATCATCAATTTTCATTTTAACATTGACAACTTCTGGAGTGTCTACTTTCTTATCATCTGTAATTTCAGACCTGGAAACGATATCAAGAGCAAATTTAGATTGAGATATCAAATACCCCCGAGGGGAATAAGCAACTTCAATGCCTAAAAAATATCTTAATAAACCTAAGTCAGTCATTTCAAAGTGAGTTTTAAGAAGAGATTTGATATTTGCAACTCCCTGTTTGTCGCCTCCGGTGATGATCATATCGTCCACATAGAGAAGAAGAAGAATGATGCCTGCATCAGATTTCTTAACAAACAAAGCAGTGTCAGTTAAACAAGGTTGAAAACCAATATCAAGCATAACATGACTAAATCGGTCATACCAGGCTTTTGGAGCCTGTTTAAGACCATAAAGAGCTTTTTCTAGACGAAGAGCTTTACCCTTAGGGATACTAATACCAGGTGGGGCTTCCATGTATACTTCTTCAACGAGATTCCCATTCAGGAAAGCATTTTTGACATCTAATTGAAAGATAGGCCATGTTCTAATGGAGGTCAAGGCTATTAAAGTTCTAACAGTGGTCATACGGGCCACAGGAGCAAATGTTTCTTCATAATCGATGCCATACTCTTGGGCATATCCTTTTGCTACTAATCGGGCCTTATATCTTTCCAGGGTCCCATCACTTTTGGTTTTGACTTTGTATACCCACCTACAACCTATAGGTTTCTTACCCGAAGGGATATCTTGTATCGTCCAAGTATTGACCTTTTCTAGTGCATCCAATTCTATTTTCATGGCTTCTATCCATTCTATATGATTTTTTTGCTTGAGAATAGGATGATGGTTCAACATATGATTGTATTAATGTAATGGCGGCCCTATACGTGGGTGAAAAAGATTCATAAGACACAAATTTTTCTGGAGGTTTAGAGATTCTAGACGTTCTTCTAGGTGAGACTTGAGAGTATTTTTGTAATGCACATGGAAGATTTTGCTCTCTACGTCTTGAATATTGTAGACTAACATCCCTATGGATTTGCTCTTCATTATCATCATTTTCAACAACAATAGGACTTTGATCATTGTCAAGGTCACATCCAACATCACATTCATTGGATTTTGAAGTTGGATCAATTAAAAACGAGTATTCATTGACATCCTTGGATTTTTCAAATTCAAAGAAGCTTTCTTTTTTGGAATGAATTTCTTTTTTGGTTCATATCGCTGACCCCAATTGTTTTGGGATGAAGGCGTAGTTGTTGTTGTTGTTGTTGTTGTTGTAAAGAAGCTTTCTTTTTCCAAAAAAGATACATTTCTTGACACATATAATTTGTCATTTTGAAAATCGAAACACCTGTAGCCTTTTTTATTATCAGCATTGTTAAATAATGTAACATAATTCAATATGTAATCTCATAGTTTTAGTTTACTTTTAAGTAGGTTAGTTTATTTAACTAGGTTAGGTTTCTTTTTCTTTTTTAGTTTAGTTTTTGGACTTATTTGGCTTTATGCTTTTTTGACCAAAGTCAAAAAGCATAAAGTAGATAGAGTTGTTGGACTCCCAACAGCTCTATTTAGAGCCGTTGGGAGCCCAACACTCCCTCATTCCCTCTCTCCCTTGTATTATAAATATGGGGTGTTACCCCCTTGTAACTTACACTTTTGTAAAGCCCTCTTTTGGGACCCAACATATTGAAGTTGATATTTTTTTACGTTTGTGCATTTGTATCCGTGCCTTTGTGCACTTGTGAGAGTTCTCCTTTTATACCTTTGTGCATTTTGTATCCGTGCCTTTGTGCACTTGTGAGAGTTCTCCTTTTATGCCTTTGTGCACACTTTGTGTTTCTAGTATTGTGTTTATACACAAAATCCTTTTTTATAGAGATTTTCACATGGTATCAGAGCAAGGTTGCTTGAGAAGGAAAGTCTTGTGATTCTTCACAATATTCAGTGCCTCGAAAAGCGTGCCTTCAATTTTTTCGAGATTGGCGTGAAGACTTCTCTTCATCAAATATTTTGGAAGATTACTACAACAAGTAAGAGTTAAAATCTCTTTGTGGTACGTATTTTTCTCCATCTTATCTCTCTAATGGGTGAAAAAGACTCTCATTTCTCTCTTGGCTTTAAGCTCAATGGTTCCAATTATCATGTATGGGCCGGAAATATGGAAGCTCATATTAAAGGAAATGGGGCTTTGAGGATATGTTCAAGGTTCCATAACGGAACCCGAACCAAAAATTACGATGGTTGAAAGAGGAGAAATCAAAATTCTTGAAGGAGAAGAAAGACAAAAAGCTCCTGAAGAATATTCAAAGAAACATGAGGAATGGGAAATAAGAAACTTCAAGATCCTATCGTGGATCTTCTCATCCGTTGAAACCAAGATCAATGCCAATATCATCAAATTCAAGAAAGCCTCCGAAGCTTGGCATTATCTTGAAAAGATGTATACTTCACGAGACTTATCTAACAAGTACTATCTTCAAAAGAGGGCCTTGACCCTACAACAAAATGAGATGTCTATTCGTGAGTACTTTGCTAAATTATCCTCTATTTGGGATGAGCTTGTCATGCTTGAGCCCAAGTGGAGTGGCGAAGCTATTGAACTTAGATACAAGCAATTAGAGGAAGATCACTTCTTTAACTTCCTAAATGGTCTTCGACCCGAATTTGAACAAATTCGGTCCTCTCTTCTATCTTCTTTCACATCTCCTTCCATTGAAGATGTTATTACCAAGTTAAGTGGAGAGGAAACTCGTATGGGCATTAGCAAGCAAAATCCAAGTGTTCTTGCAATGCCCACAAATCAAGATGAATGTGATGGAGCTAATGTCGTGTCTAGGCCTGGCAACAACTTGAGGACATATAAACCTCCTCACTTTAAAAACCAAAATCAAGGATACAATGGTGGTCAAGGCGGAAGAAGGGACAATAGCAAAATTGTGTGCCACTTTTGCAAGGAACCCGGTCACATCAAACCGGTTTGTCCTAAATGAAAGAAACTACTTGCAATGGCAACCACATCTCAATCACAAAAAGAGGAATCTACAAGTGGAGCTCTCTCTCTAAATCAAATTATGGAAGCTCTTCAACCTCTTCTTAAGGGAGCTATTTCCGGTGCCGCCGTATCCACTCCTTCTCCTCTAGGTAAAACTTCTTAGCTTTTAGATTCGGGTGCATCTTTTCATATGTCTCCAAACATCTCTTCTCTTTCTGAATATTCTAAAAGTTTATCACCATCTTTTGTTTCAACTGCGGATGGCACTTCTCTTGAAATTAAGGGGATTGGAAACTTTGAAACTCAAAATTTTTTTATTCCCAAAATTAGATTTATACCTAAATTGAATTTGAACTTACTTTCCGTCTCTCAACTCTCGGACCTTGGATGTGACATTCAATTTTCATCTAATAAGTGTTTAATACAGGATCACCGGTCTGGGAAGTTGATTGGGGAAGGCTCTAGGAAGGGAGACTTGTACTATGTGGATTCTCTCCAAATCCCTAAAACCCCTTTTTGTAATGTGGCCCAACATAAAGACATAAATGTTTGGCACAAAAGACTAGGTCATCCCAACATCACCAAGTTATCCTATTTGCATTTTATTAAAAAACTTTGTAAAAATACTTTCTCTTGTAATGATTGTATTCTTGGAAAAATGAGAAGTATGCCTTTTGAACAAAGATCTATGTTTACCACAAAACCTTTTGAAATTGTTCATTCGGATGTTTGGGGACCGGCACCCGTCATATCCAAGGGAGGCTTTGCCTATTATGTGATTTTTGTAGATGATTTTTCTCGATATTGTTGGATATATTTCCTTAAACATAAGCACGAAGTGTTTTCATGTTTTAAATCATATCATATGATAATTAAGAATCAATTTAATAGTAATTTAAAGATTTTTAGGACTGATTCCGGAGGCGAATATCTTTCCAATGAATTTAAGAAATATCTTGAAGGCTATGGTATTGTCCATCAAAGATCGTGTCCTAAGACCCCACAACAAAATGGGTTAGCCGAAAGGAAGCATAGGCATATCATTGAAACCACTAGAACCCTTCTTATTTCCCAAAGTATTCCAAAAAAATTTTGGGCCGAAGCGGCTCTTGCTTCAGTTTATCTTATTAATCGTCTTCCATCCAAAAATTTAGATAAAATCTCTCCTTTCGAAACTCTATATGAAAAAGAACCCGATTATAATAGATTGAGAGTTTTTGGTTGTAAGTGCTTTGTCCTTACAGATAAGAATGATAAACTCTCACCTAAAGCCATTCCTTGTGCTTTTCTTGGCTACTCCGAAACCCAAAAAGGGTTTCGATGTTATGATACTAAAAATGATAAGTTATATGTCTCAAGGAATGTAACATTTTTAGAAAATGATAGTGGTTTTGAAAAGAATGAATCTCATTTAGAAATTGCTGACTATTCCTTTCTCTTTGATCTTTTATCTAAAGATGATGATATCTCTAGTGATGATGAATCAACATATAACAGTGACAATGAAGTGGTTGAAATCAACAATAACTCTAACCCTACTACCTCTCAAGAAGAAAATATAACTAGAGACCCTATCACCTATACTCATAGAGATAGACTCCCCTTTAGAAGTGCTATTGAGCAATATAGTGAACCTAGCGAATCTATCCCCTCACATGATTCAAACCCTAGAAGAACCGAGAGAACTAGAAGAACTCCCTCTAGATTCGTATCTTTTGATTCTTTCTCTCGTAAATATCGGGCTTGCTTAACTGCCATTCACTCATATTTTGAACCAAAAAATTTTGAAGATGTCAAACGATGTATTGAATGGAGAGAAGCCATGGAGAATGAACTCAAAGCGCTTAGGAAAGCCAACACTTAGGAATTTCAAACGCTTCCCAGTGGAAAGAAAACTATAGGATGCCAATGGGTGTTCAAAGTCAAAACAAAGAGTGATGGTTCTCTTGAGAGGTATAAAGCTCGTCTTGTAGCTAAAGGGTATAGTCAAGAATACGGGATTGACTATGAAGAGACATTTGCTCCAGTAGCTCGTATGGTTACTGTTAGATGTCTCGTCACCATTGCTTCCATTAGAAAATGGAATATTTACCAAATGGATGTCAAAAATGCATTTCTAAATGGTGATCTTAATGAAGAAGTCTACATGGATGCTCCACCTGGTATGGAAATTCCTAAAAATAAAGTTCTTCGTCTTCATAAAGCTCTTTATGGCTCGAAACAAGCTCCCAAGGCTTGGCACGATAGGTTTAACAATGTAATGACTGAAAATGGTTTTACTTCATGTTATACTGACACTGCATTGTTTGTTAAGAAATCTGATGCAGGGATTGTTATATTACTATTATATGTTGATGATATGTTAATAACAGGTGATGATGTCAAAGGAATCAAGAGCATTAAATCTATCCTGACTTATGTCAGACTTAGGATTTCTGACATATTTTTTGGGAATTGAGGTTGCCTATTCTCACATAGGCTATTTTTTGTCTCAAACTAAACTTGCTTGTGAGATTCTTGACAGATCAGGAATCACAGATGACAAGGTCTGTGAAACTCCTGAAATAGTAAGTTCAAAGATGAAGATTGATGATGGGATTCTCCTAAAAGATCCCACACCTTACCGGCAACTGGTTGGATCTTTAACGTATCTCAGCATTACGAGGCCTGATATTTCTCATGTTGTACATGTTGCTAGTCAGTTTCAACATGCACCTACTTCAGTTCATATGAGTGCCATTCTCCGCATCATCAGATACATAAAGGGTACAGTAAACAATGGGGTATTTCTATCTTCTTCTGAATTGAATTTAATTGCTTATACTGACTCTGATTGGGGAGGTGACCCAAATAACCGTCACTCCACCACTGGTTTTTGTATTTTTTTAGGGGAATCTTTAATTTCTTGGAGATGCAAGAAACAACATAAGGTCTCACTTTCATCCACAGAAGCCGAATATAGAGCCATGGCATCTACTACCATGGAGATTGTTTGGATTCGCAACTTGCTGGAAGATATGAATATTCAAGTTCAAGGGCCCACAAAACTATGTTGTGATAATAAAAGTGCAATTTATATTGCCAAAAATCACACATTTCATGAGCGCACGAAGCACATTGAGATGGATTGCCACTATATTCGTGAAGAATACTTAAGAAGAACTATAGACCTTCCATATGTTACATCAGAATACCAACTAGCAGACTTCTTCACCAAAGCGTTGTGCTCTCCAAGATTTAACTTCCTTCTTGGCAAACTTTCGGTTATGTCACCCTAAGTTTGTGCATTTGTATCCGTGCCTTTGTGCATTTGTGAGAGTTCTCCTTTTATGCCTTTGTGCATTTGTATCCGTGCCTTTGTGCACTTGTGAGAGTTCTCCTTTTATGCCTTTGTGCACACTTTGTGTTTCTAGTATTGTGTTTATACACAAAATCCTTTTTTATAGAGATTTTCACAAGCATATCCTAAAAAGGCACATGGGATTGCACGAGGAGAGAGTTTGTCATTTCTGTTGGTGAAAACAAAACATTTGCATCCAAAGACTCTTAATCTAGAATAATCTGGAGTTAAATTAACAAGTTTTTCTATTGGAGTTGTATTCTTTAATGAGGAAGATGGCATCCTATTAATGAGGTAGGTGGCAGTTAGGACCGCTTCAGCCCAAAAACTTTTTGGAACTTGATTTGCAATTAGCAATGTCCTAGTAGTTTCCATAATGTGCCGATGTTTGCGTTCGGCTAGGCCATTCTGTTGTGGAGTGTGTGGACATGATCTTTGATGTGTAATACCATGTAAATTGAGATAGTCTTTGAATTCGTTGGACATAAATTCTCCCCCTGAATCAGTGCGAAAAACAGAAATATCATTTTGAAACTTATTTTTAACCATTTTATGAAATATTTGGAAGTTAGCAAAGACATCAGATTTATGTTTAAGAAAATAAATCCAAGTATGTCTAGAAAAGTCATCAACAAAAATGACATAATATGTATAACCACCTTTGGAAATAACTGGTGCGGGGCCCAAACATCCGAATGTATTAACTCAAGTGGTCGTGAGGAAAAAAAAGTTCTACTAAGAAATGGTAACCTTTTCATTTTGCCAAGAATGCAGTCTTTACAAGAAAAATTTTCAGAATTACAAAATTTTTCCAAACTTGGAAAATATTGAATTTTAGACATATGAGGATGGCCAAGCCTTTTGTGCCATAAATCCAATTCTAATTTTTGAATATTATAACAAAATACATTCTTGGGTAATTCCAACAAGTCCATGTAATAAAGTCCTCCTTCTCTATGGCCTTCCCCAATCAGCTTCCCTGACTGGCGATCATGTACCCAACAACCATGAGAAGAGAATGAGATATTACATCCATAATCAGATATTTGCGAGACAGATAAGAGATTCAAATTAAGTTTAGGGATATATCTAACTTCTGGGATAAAAAATCTTTTGGATTTTTGAAGATTTTCAAAACATCCTATTCCTTTTACTTCAAAAGATGTGCCATCGGCTGTAAAAACCTTTGACACACTTGAGTTATTTTTAAGACATTCGGATAGACTATTAACATTTGGGGTCATATGAAAAGAAGCACCAGAATCTAAAAGCCAAAGAAAGTTACCTGGACCGGAGAAAGATGCAACTGTCGCTCCAGTTGAGGCTTCGGTTGAGGAGGATACCCCTTTGAGAAGAGGTTGAAGGATTTCCATAAATTGAGCCATAGACACAGGTGCATCTTGATCTTTTGACTCAGATTCAACAGATGCAACTCTTTTTTCTTCTCTTCTTTTTAACTTTAGACATTGAGGCCTATAATGCCCCGGTTCATGACAATGATGACAAATAACTTTTCTTTTATCAAAGTCGCCGTTTTGCCTTCCAAAATAAGGCGACTTGTAAGTACGAGTATGATTCCCCGGTCTAGATACAGCTAAAACAGAGTCATCATCAACTTTTGAAGTACTTTTTCTAAGTCTATTTTCCTCCATAGTGAGCTCTTCTATAGTATCAACAATAGAAGGAATTTTTCCACGATATAAAAGGGCCGATTTGGTGGATTCAAACTCCGGCCTTAGACCATTCACAAATTGATAGAAATGTTCCATATCGAGTTGCTTTTGGCGAAGCTCGATGTCTTCGGCACAATGTCATTTGGGCTCAAGAAGAGTCAACTCTTCCCAAAGTTCCGACAACTCATTATAATATTCTCGAATAGTTTTATCTTTTTGAGTCATTGTCCGAACTTTATCTTGTAAATTGCATACATGTGCAATATCTTTAAGGGAATACATGTTTTTGAGGTATTCCCAAGCCTTATCGGCATGCTCAAACTTAGCTAGACTAGAGCATTTTTTAATGTCTATGCTATTGATGAGCCATGACATAATTTTTGCATGCCCTATCCTCCATTCTTTCCATTTCTTTTCATAAGTGGCTAACGCCTTACTTTTCTCTTCTTCCGTTAGAGGAACCTCTTTATCACCCTCTTTCTTGGTAAGAGATAGTTTAGGTTCCAAATCGGAACCATCCACTATACCCCATAAACCTTTTCCCCAAATGTGGTGCTTCATAATCGAAGCCCACATTACATAGTTAGTATCATTTAGCTTCATAGGAATGAAGGTGATCTTATCATTGTCATCCATCTTTTACAAGGGTAAGAGAGGAATAAATAGGAGGAGAGAGAAAAATAAAAAGAAAAGAAAAAGAGTAGACAAAGGAATAAGAGAGGATACAAAACCAAATTTTTTTTGTAGCACAAGTTCGCCTTTCTTCAAACAAATCTTCTTGAACCAAGAACAAGGTGATGAAACACCTTTTGTAAATGTGGCACGAAAATCGAGGCGGAAGCACTTCAAGATCTAAGGATTTCGTAGCTCTGATACCATGTAATGAAATGGTGGTCTTCAACAAATGCACAAATAACTCACAAACAAGTGTCTATTGGAGACACTACAAGCATGACCCTTGAAAGGGTATAAAAGGAAGAACACTTGAAAAATAAATAATACTTTATTCATGAACAAAATGCTTAAGAAGCATTGTAATTTACATTGAAGGGGTTCACCCCTATATATACAAAAAAGTGGAAGAGAGAGGAGAGCTCATTTTGAGCTCTCCAAAAGAGACGTTGGATTCCAACGTCTCTTAATATAGCTGTTGGACTACAGTCCAACAGCATTTATTATTACAGTTGTTGGACTATAATCCAACAGCATTTATTATAGCTGTTGGACTACAGTCCAACAGCTATTTGCACAGTCAAGTTCCAACAGGAACTTGACTGGATCAAATATCTTGTTTCTATTGAACTAGATGCTAAAAAAGAAAATAAAAAAAAATAATAAAAGAAAATATAATAATATTAAATAATATATATATATATATATTACAGTTTACATTTTAACAAGCCCCTCCTCCCTGCTCCTTGCTCCCTATCATGGCAAGGGAGGGGCCGAGCCCCCTCCCTGCTTCGTGTTATGACAGGGGAGGGGTTGAGCCACCTCCCTGCTCTTTGTGTTAACAGGGGAGGGAGGTCGAGCCCCTCCCTGATTCTTGTTACGGCAGGGGAGGGGCTGAGCCCCCTCCTTTCTCTTTATTTTGACAGGGGAGGGGGTTGAGCCCCTCCCTGCTCCTTGTTGCGGCAGGGGAGGGGGTCGAGCCCTCCCTGTGCCTCTTTTCTCGTTAGGCAGGGGCATCGCCCCTACCTTCGTTGTTTTTCGGCAGGCCGGGGCAAGCCCCTCGCCCCACTTTTCCCTGGCATCAGACGCGCCTCCGTTCGTTGTTGACAGACAGGGGCTTTGACTCTGCCTCTCTTCTACTTTGTCAGGCAGGGGCGCAACCCTGCCTGCCCTCGCTTTATGAGGGCATGGGTGCAACCCCCTGCCTCCTCGGAGACCGCCGACGGCAAGTCAGCAGGGGCTCGCAGCCTCTGCCCCTGCTTCTTGCGCTTATAGGAGGTGCGCATGTGTACGATGCCCCTGCCTCTGCTTCCTTTACGTCAGGACGGCAACAGTGCCCCTGACCTTCTATTTTTGGTGGTAGCTTGCTAAGATCGTTACTTTGGCAGTTCGCGCGACGGATCATGCTCGCGCTCCGCAACCCAAGTCGTCCATCGCTTACACTCGCAGACGCCAGCAAGCTTGCAACTCCCAAAAATAGGAGAAGATTGCACAGAAGACTTGGACAATTGAATTGAGTTCAATTAACTAAAAAGGACAATTAAATAAATATATATGCATATATATATCATATATATTTATACGAGTACGCATTTAACTCAAGGACGCGGTTTCGCGATCCTTGTCCTTTACTTTGCCGTTGCGCATCGCGCAAAGGTTCTGCATTGCACTCTTGCTTACGGTCTTTACTTTGCTGTTGCGCATCGCGCAAAGGTTCTGCGTTGCACTCCTGCTTACGATCTTTACTTTGTCGTCGCGCTTTGCGCTAGGCTCTTGCTTTTGCATGTGTTGGTATTGCCTTGCTATTGCCGGTTCTTTCTCTTTGCGTATGCTTTAAAGGCATCCTCGTGGAGGATGCAAGGGGCATTTACCACTCTCCCTCTTACGATAAGAGTTCAGTCGGGAGCGAGCGACACATCCTCGTCTAAGGAGAGGGATACCTCGCAAGGATCCTGGCTCTTCGTGTGTGCAGTCCTGCAGAGTCGACTTGAGATTTTAAGGAGCTGCGCAAAAGCATCAAAGACTGCTCCAAATCGAAGCATTTGGAAGGATGTGATTGGCTGGTTCTGCTCGCCTTTTTGGCATATCTCGGGTAATCCTGAATTGGGGGTTCGAGCGAACTTCTTAGCGGGTGTTCTGTTGAGAAACCCGTATCTCGTCTATCGAGGCCGATATCGAGTCATGCGAGACTTGTAGATACCCCGATAGCAGATGTGATTCGAGATAATCACATGCATAATGTTGACACAAGGTATTGTTGTTTCAAAAGATAAAGTAAAGTTGATAAACTTTACATCTTTATGAAACACTCCTGTTGAGGCTTCTATTGAGGAGCTATACCCCCTTCATCCTAGAGTACTTGTAGTCGTGCACGACACGTCTAGTACTGCGATGATCGGATGAGAAGGACGTGCGACCTCGAACAGTGCTAAATGCACAATGTTGTAATCACATAAATTGCCTCACATTCGCCTTCACATGCAAGATGCTCGAGTGGTTTGAAGACCACAGCATAGGATGGGTTGTTAGTTAAGCAACCCCTAACGCACTCATTCGCTTTTGGTTGTTTTGTCAAGGGAGAGGACAGAGCGGTACAAAAATTCCAATGGACAGGTTGTTAACAACCACCCTACGGGCAATGATCCAGCTTCCTCAGTCATTGGAGTTAGGGAAAAGGGGCTACAATAGTTAGCTCAACACTTCTGCAGAAGTTGGATGCATCTGTGGCACTGCTTTTCAGCCTCTTGAGAATCCTCTCTCGACTAAAGTCGTCCCCTTTGGAGCGGACTCAACTAGCTATTCGGGTTATTGAAAATACATAGAATAATAGACGCTCGAATTAGTCTCAGTTGTTTCTACGTTTTGCCTGCGCGTACCCGCAGGCCAGTAATTATCGAAACATAAGGTTTGTTCACATTGGTCGTTGGGTCGTGAGATTTGCTTGCACTACTGATTCGGTTACACTATGGATTCGCTTGCACTACTAATTCGCTTGCTTGTTCGGTAGTTCAGTATGCTACTCGTTGAGTTGTGCACGTCTGTCAAGGCGTTACTCTAATTGGTTAAACTGCTTACGCAGTTCTTTGCGGATTAATAAGGAACTTCTCATACTAGTTAAATGCTTATAATAATAGCATTATGCCAATTGCTACATATTAGCATGTGACTTGCTTTATCCCTTAGTCGAACTGTTTGGTGCTTATTGTGGCGTAGCACTTGTTGGCTTGCATCTCTTATGATTAATGTGATTGCATACAGCTCGTAATGTACGAACTGGTGGCAACTAGGATTGATGTGGCCGCTTGTCTTATAAGCTGCTTACATATTGTGATATAACTGTTGTCATATGATTGCTTATGAATGGCTTGTGATGCAATGGTTTATGCCTTACGATTAATTTAATTACTTGTTGATGGACTGAGTCATTTTATGGTAATTATATGTTTTACGAGCATTGTTATGAGTGCTTGTCCTATTCAGTTGTTTTGTTTAGCTGACGAGTAGAGTTAGTTATTCTTCGCCCATAAAATCAACTGAATTGCCATATCTGCGCATTCTCATGTGTCGTTTACGCATGCTTTGAGGGCCTATTTGAGGATTGCAATATTCCTTGTGGCAATAACACGATGTGTAGGATTATATGCTTTTATGTGAAGTGATACGATGCATATTGCTGATATGCATGCTTGTGCCCATATTGTGGCTACCGACCCCAAGGCAGTCAATGGTTCAGAGCAGTCGATTAATGATGCATGTATCACTGAGTAGGGTGTTTGTCGAGGACCTGATCTCCAAAGGATTATCTGCGAGTAGGGGTGGCAATCGGGTCGGGTTGGCGGGTCAGCATACCTCAACCCGAACCCGATCCGTTTATTAAACGGGTCGGCTGTGGCAAACACGAACCCGACCCGTTTAATAAACGGGTAACCCGACACGACCCGCCAACCCATTTAATAAATGGGTTGGGTCGGGTAAACGGGTTTTCAGGTTCGCGGGTCGGGTTGGCGGGTTGGCAGGTAGGCAGGTTAGCGGGTCGGGTTGACGGGTCGGGTTGGCGGGTCGGGCAGACGGGTTGGCGGGTCGGGTTGGCGGGTTGACCCTCCCGCCTAACCCGTTTATTAAACGGGTCAGCCGGGTTGGCGGGTTGGCATACCCCCAACCCGAACCTGACCTGTTTAATAAACGGGTTACACGAGTCGACCCGTTTATTAAACGGGTTGGCTTAAGCTCAACCCGAACCCGCCTAAGAAGCGGGTTGGCGGGTCGGGTTGGCGGGTCGTGTCAGAAATTGCCACCCCTATCTGCGTGTATGATCAAGACCAGGTACTCGGCTAGAGTGGTAGATTCTCTGTGAGGATGTACAATGTCCATGAACGGGTAGCCGCAATGGCGGTGAACTCCTGTGAGGAAGTATATGGTCCAAGACCAGGTATACCATCTAGGGCGGAATTCCTTGAGGTTATACATTTCCCAAACCAGGTGATCCGGCATTGATCTTATTGTTTGTATTAGTGGTTATAGACCCTGAGAACGATCATTTTTGTTGATGCGTGTATCGCAATGATTTCCATTAGATATGGCATTTGTTGGTGACCGATTTCCCAAAGGTCTCGTTATGAGGGTATGTATGACCAAGACCAGGTACACCCTCTAGGGCGGAAATTCCTTGTTCGGTCGTATATCTCTCGGACCGAACGATCCGACGTGGATCTTGTGTTTTTGCTTACCATAAAAAGTTATGATGAGCTGTGACGATCTCCTGAGATTGTTTGTGATAGCCAACTATGAATTCATAGTTTCGACTTTCTATTTTAGCATGATTATATGCAGGACTCAGGTGTGAGAATCAGATCGTTAGCGATTTGAGTTAGTGATCATGTTTTGGAACTTCTACAAAAGGGTGAGCTTTTCTGAGAGAGTATGACGCGTTAGTGAGTCATAACCGATGATAGTTAGCCGCGTAAGACTTTGAGAGATGAGAATAAATTAAGGTTGTTCAGGACAAAGCGTTTGTTAGAAGTAGTGGGCGACAAACGATGCCCTGATGGGGATTAGATGTAGAGACCTTGTTCTAGGAACGAGAACAAGCTAGTTGTGTGGTGGTTCACAGCCTACGATCAATTGAATCGTATGTTGCGTTTGTCAGTTGCACTGTTTACTTGCTTTGAACTGCTTACTGTTTGCACTACTTACGCATTTGCACTGCTGACTCGCTTGGACTACTTACCCGCTCGCACTACTTATTCGCTTGTACTACTTACGCGTTTGCACTATTCACCTGCTTGCATTGCTTACCTGTTTAACTGCATATCTGCTTTAAACTGCGTAACCTACTAAATTAAAGGTACTTAGTTCAGTTTCTTGTAGTCTCTCTTGTGCACCTACTAGTTTTTCGCGAAACTAACCCATTCTATGGGTACAGGTGATTAGGTACTCTACGGGCGATGGCGCGATTGCAAGATGACTTCAAGACTTCTTCTTCCTGCACTTAGCTCGCGTCCTGGACGTTATGGGTTTGTATCGGATTTTCCTTGGATATCTGAATCTTGTGAGTTTTGGTTCTTTTAGCTAACGTGCCCAAAGTTGTTAGCTTGCCTTATGATTTATCAAAAGAAAAATCTTCCGCTGATTTCATAATCAAACTCTGAAGGAAAGAGATATTTCTAGTCTCTTGCCTGTTTTTCTGAAAAGGTTCGCAAGTTTGAAATTTGGGGCATTACACCCATATTGTAGAAGGGATATTAAGAAAGAAATTGATTACACTGTTTAGTCTCTTTTACCTTTTTAACAAATTCAGGTTCTTCACATAAGAACTGTTTTGCAAATCAACATGCAAAACCAATTTGGGGCCTGACCCGTACAATATAACAATGCAATTAATTTTGGAAAACCAATAATTCTAGAGATAAATTTTGAAATGAACAAATTTAAATGAACAACATTGAAGCAGCACATGCTCTTGGCACACATGGCCTGTAGTGGTTCACATCTGACCACAAAAGCATCTCAAGAGGATTTATGCATCTTTTTGCAAAATCTCAGTGAACATGCAATACACTTGTCTAAAAAGATATCCATAATGCACATTCAATCACACAACAAGAATGCGCATGAAACCAATTTGCATACGCATGCGAACAGATGCTTGCAACACATTATCTAGAAGGGGGTGACGTCTCCTCTAGATAAGGCCTCAGAGAGTAGAGTTCTACTTAAGGTAGAACTCTACCTCTTCTATACACAACAACAACAACTACGCCTTCATCCCAAAACAATTGGGGTCAGCGATATGAACCAAAAAAGAAATTCATTTTGGGTCTTCCACATGAATCCTTTTCCTCCAATCATTTCTATCCAACGCCATGTCCTCGGTGAGGTTCAAAGCATTCATATCCTTTCCTATCATCTCCATCCAAGTCTTCCTAGGCCTACCCCGACCTCTTTTAACTAATATATTTTCCCATTTCTCCAACCTTCTAACTGGAGCATCATTAGGCCTTCGCCGAATATGTCCAAACCACCGTAAACGATTCTCTCGCATCTTATTTTCAATGGGTGCAACACCTACCTTCTTACGTATCTCTTCGTTCCGAATCTTATCTTTTATTGTATTTCCACACATCCATCTAAGCATCCGCATCTCAGCTACACTCATTTTTTGAATATGATGTCTCTTGGCAGCCCAACATTCCGTACCATATAGTAAAGCGGGTCTAATAGTCATCCTATAAAACTTTCCCTTCAACCGCAATGGCATTCCGTACCATATGGATGTTACCTGGACGAGATCCTAGTCAATATGGATCCCGAACTAGGTCCAAATCCATATTATCTTGAATCAAACGGAGTGGATCTAGTTCGATCCAAACCAGAAAAGTCAAAAATAGAGGCGGTCATTTTTAAAAAATATGATTTTTGGGCCAACCGTAATCTGATTTTAGAAAAACAGACCGCCAATGTGATCAGTATTCCAAGGCGCATCTAACGGTATTCATACCTGAATTTCGCCTTCAAATTTTGCCTGAATTTAACCTAAATTTCGCTTGATTTTTGTTCGAATTTAAAGGTTAAATACCAAAAATTTCTCACATCATAATTGGCTCAACTAGGTCTTGTCAATGGGCTCTGGGCATGTTCATACCTGAATTTCGCCTAAATTTAACCTGAATTCTGCTTGAATCTAAAGGTTAAAACCAAAAAATTCTCAAATCATAATTGGCTCAACTAGGACTTGTCACTAGGCTTTGGGCCACGAATGTCACCTATAAAATAACTATTTTCTCATAATTTAATTAAATATATAATTTAATTAAATATATAATTTAATTAAATATATAATTTAAAAAATTATATTTTTCAAATTTAAAAATCATAAAAAAATATGCGATAATTTGGATCCATTTAACGTCAACTACATATATATATTATATCAATTTAAATAATAAAAATATATTTATTTAATAAAAAATATATTTATTAAATTTTAAAATTAGACAAAATTTGTGAGATATTACACCAATTTTTTTTTCATTTTGGTTTGCAATACCTTTTTGATCCGCGAAAATTAAAGATTTATATCAAGGTAGAAACCAAGCTCCACACTCCAACAAAGATGACATCAGATGATCCGGCATGGCAATGGAGCACTCAAGTAATGAGTGGAAACCGATTAAAAATTAAGTGCAACTATTGTCATAATATTTTTGTTTATGCAGTATGAAAGTATAAGCCTTGTGGTATGTTCTTAATTGCACGATTTTTAATATTTTTCATTGTTCTTATGAGATAGTTGTTAAAAATTATAATCTCATAGACAATCTCATATGTAAATATCCCATAATATGTAATCTTTTTTTCCAGTTTAGTTACAATAGCATAGGTTAGTTAGGTTTTTACTTTTTAGTTTATTTTTCATTTTTTGGACATAATATAGACCTTTTGCTTTTTGACTAAGTCAAAAAGCAAAAGCTGGACATAATATAGACCTTTTGTTGTTGTGAGAGTCGTTGGACACTCCAACGGCTCTATTTAGAGTTGTTGGAATGTCCAACAACTCTCCCTTGCCCTCTCTTTTTGTGTATATATATGGGGAGTTATCCCATTGTATTTTATATTGTTATGTGGGTTTTGTCCCACTTAAATAAAATCAATTCTTCACTTTTTTATTTGGAATCTCTCTTTTGAGTATTTTGTGTGTGAACCCTAGTGGATGTTAAGTGTTTGCCTTCTGTGTGAACCTTTATGGTTCTGGAGAGAGTTTATTCATGAGGAAGCATTTGAAGTTTGTTTGAGGATTCCATTTTCTTACATGGTATCAGAACTTGGTTGAAGCAATCAAGATAAGTTCTTTTGGTGCATTGGAAAACGTGTCACACAAGTTTCTTGCAAGAAAGTGATCCTTCTTAAAGTGGTGATCGTGTGAAGGCGTAAAAAGCTTGAAGGATATTCATACTCATCATTTGTGGCAGAGTATTCTTCTATTTATTTTTTCTCTTTTTTCTCTTATCTCTTTTCCCAAATATTGTAGAATGGATGACAATGATAATGTCACCATTAAGCTCATCAAACTAAATGATTTCAACTATGTCACATGGGCTTCAATTATGAAGCATCTTATATGAGGGAAGGGTTTATGGGGATTAGTAGATGGAACCGATAAGGAACCTACTATAATTCTTATGAAAGATGAAGGAGAAAAGGAAATAACTCTCACGGAGGTAGAAAGAGTTAAGGCCATATCTAATTACGAGAAAAAGTGAAAAGAATGGCGTATGGGACATGCCAAGATCATGTCCTAGCTTATTTCAAGTGTTGATATAAAGAAATGCTCAAGTTTAGAAAAAATTGAGCATGAAAATGAAGTTTGGGACTATCTTAAGCGAATGTATTCTCTTAAAGATATTGCACATGTGTGCAATCGTCAAATTAAAGTAAGAAATATGGTTCAAGGAGACGAGCATTAGGGAGTATTATAATGGCTTGTCGGAATTATGGGAAGAATAAGTTCTTCTTGAATCAAAGTGGCATTGTCCACAAGATATTGAACTCCGCCAAAACCAAATCAATGCAAAGCACTTTTTTCATTTCATTAGTGGATTAAGATCGGAATTTGAATCTACTAAGTCTATCCACTTTCATCGTGGAAAAGTGTCTTCAATAGAAGACACAATAAAAGAGTTAAGTATGGAAGAAAATAGACTCAAAAGTAGAATCTCCAAGAATGATGACTCAGTTCTAGCCATCTCGAAACCCAGAAACTATGTCAAGACTTACAAACCTCGTAACTATGGAAGGAAAAATGATGAAAAACAAGAAAATGATTTTGAGAGAAGACTCAAAATCATTTTTTACTATTGTCATGAACAAGGACAAGTAAAAACCCATTGCCCAAAATTAAAAAGGCCCTATGAGAAAAAGGTCGCCGTCGTCGGACCACCACAAGAATCAAGCGAATCTTCCATTGAAAGCATGTCACTAGCATAATTGGTGGAAGCTCTTGGACCTCTACTCAAGGGAGCATCTTTATCTACGGGAGTTGCAGTCTCTTCAGTTAGCACTTTCGATCCAGATATACCGGTGAATGATTATTTCAAATATTTGGGATCCATCATTCAAAAGTATGGAGAAATTGATGGAGATGTAAATCATAGGATAAAGGTTGGGTGGATGAAATAGAAAAGTGCTACTGGAGTGCTGTGCGATCGTAGAATGCCATTGCGGTTGAAGGGAAAGTTTTATAGGACGACTATTAGACCCGCTTTACTATATGGTACGGAATGTTGGGCTGCCAAGAGACATCATATTCAAAAAATGAGTGTAGCTGAGATGCGGATGCTTAGATGGATGTGTGGAAATACAATAAAAGATAAGATTCGGAACGAAGAGATACGTAAGAAGGTAGGTGTTGCACCCATTGAAAATAAGATGCGAGAGAATCGTTTACGGTGGTTTGGACATATTCGGCGAAGGCCTAATGATGCTCCAGTTAGAAGGTTGGAGAAATGGAAAAATATATTAGTTAAAAGAGGTCGGGGTAGGCCTAGGAAGACTTGGATGGAGATGATAGGAAAGGATATGAATGCTTTGAACCTCACCGAGGACATGGCGTTGGATAGAAATGATTGGAGGAAAAGGATTCATGTGGAAGACCCAAAATGAATTTCTTTTTTGGTTCATATCGCTGACCCAAATTGTTTTGGGATGAAGGCGTAGTTGTTGTTGTTGTTGTTGTCTGAATATTGAAATGTTATCTGAATGTCATAACTCAAATGGGTCCAATGTTTTTACTGCTGATGGAACATCACTAGAAATTAAAGCAATAGGGAACTTTGAAAAAACTTCTCAAAACTTAAAAAGATTTCATATTCCTCAAATTAGATATATTCCAAAATTGAACCTCAATCGCTTTATTCGTTTCTCAATTATCTGACCATGGATATAACGTTTCCTTCTCTTTTCATCGTTGCCAAGTGTAGGATCACCAGTCAGGAAAGCTGATTGGGGAAGGCTATAGAGAAGGAGGTCTATACTACAAGGATTTTTTGAAAATTCTCATGAATACGTTTTGTTGTAATGTTCAAAAAATGGACTTGGATTTATGGCACAAGAGACTTGGTTATCCTAACATATTCAAAATTCATATTTTTTTAAATATGAAAAACTTCTGTAATTTTAAGACATTTAAATGTGAAAAATGCATTCTTGGAAAAATAAAGAGATTACCCTTTCAAGAAAGAAATTTTATCTCATCTCAACCTCTTGAGTTAGTACATTCAGATGTATGGGGTCCTGCACCTGTCATATCAGAAAGAGGGTTTTCATAGTACGTCATTTTTTTAGATGATTTTACAAGACATACAAGGATTTATTTTCTCAAACATAAATCCGAAGTATTTTTACATTTTCAAATATTTCATAAACCGGTTAAGAACCAATTTAAGAATGATATCTCTATATTTCGCACTGATTCAGGGGGAGAGTATTTATCAAAAGAATTTAGCGATTACTTAAATCTACATGGTATTTTTACATCAAAAGTCATGCCCATATACCCCACAGCAAAATGGTTTAGCAGAACGAAAACATAGACACATTATAGAAACAACAACTTTGCTCATTATTCATCAAGTTCCAAAAAAAAATTGGGCTCAAACAAATTCCAGATTATTCGCGATTAAGAATATTTGGTTGCAAATGTTTTGTTTTCTCTAAAAAAAATGACAAGCTTTCCCCCCGGGCCATTCCTTGGTTATGCAAGCAATCAGAAAGGCTATAGATGCCTTGATCTCAGAACTAGGAAGTTATGTGTTAAAATATGTGTACTCGTACACATATTTGTTGAAATATAATCCTTAATTGTACATATATATATTTATATATATATAAAGATACGTATACATAGATATATATGTATATGTATCTCTATTTATATATATAAATATATATATTTTATCTTCCTAAAATACCCTCAAGGGTATTCTTGTAATTTGTCATTTTACGCATATTCCAAGTGGAATATGTATTGTAATTTTTCCTTTAAATTTCTGTTTTTTTATTTTTTATTTTTCGTATTCGTACCACATTGGGGGCCTCCCAATAGAGACGTTGGGGGCTCTCCAACGTCTCCCTTGGGAGCCCCCAAGGTGGTCCCTTTTGTGCTTAGAAATAGGGGCTTGCCCCCTTTGTATTCTTAACTCCTTCGAGGAGCTTATGCTCCATTGTATGGGGTTTTTACCCCCTTCTTCCTTTTTCATCAATAATATTCAACTTATGACTTTATGTCATATTTACCCCTTTTTATGGGTTTATGTATTAGCACCATGATGTGCTTGTGTTGTTCCCTTTAATGGGTTCATTTGCACTTCATGTGCATGTGGATGGGTTCATTATTGAACCTAATGTATTTGAAGCCACTTTCTAACAATATGTGTCACAAAATGTATCTTTCTTAGAAAATGAAAGTTTTTTTGAAACTAAAAACCCTAGAGAGGTTGATGAAATACTCCTTGTTGGACTTAGTTCCAGAAATCAATGAAGAAAAAGTTGATCAAGAAGATCAAAATAGTATAATCAATGTTGAAACATCTAATCCAAACTACATTCAATACTTAAGGTGAGGAAATCTAGAGCAACCTTGTGCTCTAGAAAAATATATTAAAGCTCAGGATTAAATAGAAACCAGAAAATCATCTAGGGTGTCAAAGGTGCCCGAAAAATTTGTATCCTATGAATCTTTTTTACCAAAATATCAAGCATATATTGCCCTATTACACTCCTATATATAACCTTTAAACTATAATACAGCAAAAGAACATTCAGAATGGGTCAAAGCTATGACAGCTGAGTTAAATGTCTTGGAAAAAGCAAACACGTGGACTATTCAAGATATTCCACCTGAGAAAAAGGTCATAGGATGTCGATGAGTATACAAAGTTAAAACTAAGAGTGATGGCACTCTTGAACGATTTAAAGTTGAACTAGCCGCCAAAGGCTATTCCCAAGAATATAGCATAGACTACAAAGAAACTTTTACACCAGTCGCTAGAATGACCACTGTAAGAACTCTAATAGCTCTTTCCTCAATAAAGAAATGGCATATCTTTCAAATGGATGTCAAGAATGCATTTCTCAATGGAAGTCTAGCTGAAAAAGTCTATATGGAACCACCTCCTGGCATTGAAGTTCCTCAAAGAAAAGCTCTCCGGTCACATAAGGCCTTATATGGTCTTAAGCAAGCCTCAAAGGCTTGGTATGATAAAGTCAGTAAGGTTATGCTTGATTTTGGCTTTCAATTTTGTCTTACTGACATAGTTTTGTTTATTAAGAAATCTAATGCAGGGATCATCATTCTTCTTCTCTACGTGGAGTGATAAACAAGGAGTTGACAATATTAAAAAAAATCTCAAAACCAACTTTGAAATGAGTGATTTAGGTTTATTAAAAAAAAATCTTGGTATTGAAGTAGCTTATTCTCATAGAGGTTATTTACTAACTCAATCTAAATTTGCTCTTAATATTATTGACAGGTCAGAAATCACAGATGACAAACATGTTGATACCCCTAAAGTTGTGAACATCAAAATGAAAATTGACAATGAAGAACCTCTTGAGAACCCAACACCTTATAAACAACTTGTTGGGGTGTTGTCTTACCTCTCCATCACAAGACCTGACATTGCACATGTTGTTCACACAGCAAGTCAATTGTAGCATGCCCCCACCTCTGCTCATATGGGAGTTGTGTTACGCATTATTAGATATATTAAAACTTTCATTTTTAGAAGACTGTTTTTGTCGGCTTCTTCCACACTAGAATTAACTGCTTATACTAATGCAGATTGGGGAGGTGATCCAAATGATCGACACTCAATTACTGGACTGTGTGTGTTCCTTGGAGAGTTATTGATTTCGTGGAAGTGTAAGAAGCAACAAAAGGTTTCTCTTTCGTCTACTGAAGCCGAGTACAAAGTCATAGCTACCACCACCATGTAAGTGGTATGGTTGAGACGACTACTTCATGATATGGGTGTTACAAGTACAAGTGCATCACGGTTATGTTATGACAATAAAAGTTTCATTTACATTGCCAGCAATCGGACATTCCATGAATGAACCAAGCATATCGAAATGGATTGCCACTATGTACGTGAGGAATTTCTACAAGGCACCATTTATCTTCCCTATGTCTCCTCAGAACTTCAACTGGCAGATTTCTTCACCAAACCGCTTGCTACTCCTCGATTTCACTTTCTCTTGGACAAACTTTCGGTTGTTCAGCCGTAAGTTTGAGAGGGAGTGTTAAAAATTGTAATCTCATAGACAATCTCATATGTAAATATCCCATAATATGTAATTTTTTTTCTAGTTTAGTTACAATAGCATAGGTTAGTTAGGTTTTTACTTTTTAGTTTATTTTTCATTTTTTGGACATAATATAAACCTTTTGCTTTTTTACTAAGTCAAAAAGCAAAAGCTGGACATAATATAGACTGCAAAAGCTGTGAGAGTCGCTGGACACTCCAACGACTCTATTTAGAGTTGTTGGAATGTCCAACAACTCTCTCTTGCCCTCTCTTTTTGTGTATATATATGGGGAGTTACCCCATTGTATTTTATCTTGTGTATGTGGGTTTTGTCCCACTTAAATGAATTCAATTCTTCACTTTTTTATTTAGAAGCTCTCTTTTGAGTATTTTATGTGTGAACCCTAGTGGTTCTTAAGTGTTTGCCTTGTGTGTGAACCTTTATGGTTCTTGAGAAAGTTTATTCGTGAGGAAGCATTTGAAGTTTGTCAGAGGATTCCATTTTCTTACAATAGTTAATGTTTGATGATGTCTTATGTACCTCATAGAGACATAAATGTTTCATATGTGATTTTATGGTTGTATTTTGTGCAATTCATCATTATTTCATGTGACATAATTCTTTTAGAATTTTTAATATTTGTTTCTGATTTGTTTAGATTTTTTGGAATTTTTTAGATTTTTTGAAAACTTTTATTAAAAATTTACGATACGTTTACAATATGATACGATATGGTGTTACTTTTGGCCCAACCGATACGGGTAAGGATACACTACTTACAACCTTGCTTAAAACTACTCATCACTCTCTCAACCCTCACACATGTACACACCCACACATTTATAGAGAAAAGAGGAAAGAAGAGGAAATAAAGGAAGATCCCTTATAGCCGTTAGAGAGGGTCCAATGGCTAGATAAAGTCAACTTAAGTTGACTAAGATATATATATATTTATATATATTATATATATAATTATATATATACTATATATAATATATATTTATTATATAAGTAACTATATGTATATATGTATATATATACACATATGTATATATAATAATACATAAAAAGGTTACATTTATCTTAACAGTACGCAACCTCGATACCTAAAAAAGTACCTCAGAAAACCAAGGTCAGACATCAAAAATTCTTTTAAGAAAACTTTTAACCTCATCAATAACCTTTATATGACTTTCAGTGATAATCATATCATCAATATATAATAATAAAACAATTATACTTGCTCCTGCATTCCTAATAAAAAGAGTTGTGTCAATATAATGTGAAACAAATTCATTGTCAATAATAACTTTACTAAAACGATCATACCAAGCCTTAGAGGCATGTTTAAGACCATAAAAACTTTTTTAAGTTTAATATCTTTACTATTTTCAATGTTAAACCCTGGCGGAGGGTCCATGTACACTTCCTTATTAAGATTCCTATTAAGAAATGCATTTTTGGCGTCTAATTGTTAAATTGGTCATTTCTTAATCGAGGAGACCGCTATAAGAGTCCTAACATTGATCATTTTAGCTATAAGTGCAAAGATTTTATAGTCAATCTCATATTCCTGAGCATACCCCTTGGCCACTAGTGTAGCTTTATACCTTTCTAAAGTTTCATCACTTTTGATTTTAACTTTGAATAACCATCTACATCCTATGGTTTTCTTTCCTAAGAGAAGGTTCACAATTTTTCAAGTTTTGGCTTTATGAAGAGCATCTAACTCAACCTTCATAGCTTCTACCCTTTGAGAGTAATCCTTGACTTCTTTGTATATAGATGGTTCAAAAAAGGCATTAATGACTAATAGACAAGCTTTATACCTAGGGGAAAAAGACTCATAAGACATGAATCTACTAGGGGTCTTAGATATATGATTCGGTCTTCTAAGGTTTGTTACATCTATGAATTGATTTTGCATGAATTTATCAAGTGCACATAGTTCCCCGAAAAAGGCATGGATCTCGATGCACTCCAGAATGAACACCAAAAACCAAAATAAAATGTATTTGAATACATGCTCAACATAGAAGTAGAAAATGGAACACAAGAATTATAAAATGAATAATTTCATTTAATACAAAGAAGAAATACAAAATTACAAACAACCTCACTACAAAACACTCAAACACACAAGAGCCTAAAAACTACGCACCACTCTCTCAACCCTCACACATACACTCACCCATACATTTATAGAGAGGAGAGAAGAGGGAATAAACAGGATTCCCTTCTAGCGTTGGACTAGCCTCCACCGACTAGAAATAGTCAACCTAGTTTGACTTTAGACAACATATATTGACTAACAAATATATATAATATATATTATATATACATACATATATATGATAAATCTGCTAATAAACTGACGTGATCTGCAGAAAGTGTGAGAAAAGGAGGGGAAGAGAAGAGGTTTCAGAAATCGACAGTCAATCTTTATTATTGCTGCACTAGTGTTTCATTAGTCTTAATAGGGTTACAAAGATCTTTTTACAAGGACAAAAGTGCCCCTTGTTAGTAACACATGTTATATTATAACACAACTAAAGCAAAACTCGTGAATGGATATAGATCCTTTATCGGATCCATATCCAATCCATATTTCACATTCTAATACCCTCCCTCAAGTTGTGCATGGGGTTGAACCATGTGCAATTTGTTCTTCAGATACCAGAAGCGGTGACTTGTAAGACCTTTTGTAAACATATCAGCAACTTGGTCTAAGCGGTGACTTGTAAGACCTTTTGTAAACATATCAGCAACTTGGTCTTCTGAAGGCACATAAACTGGTTCAATCTCTTTGTCGGCTATCTTTTGTCTGATGAAATGTTGATCGATTTCAATATGTTTAGTCCGACTGTGATGAACAGGATTGAATGCAATTTGTATAGCACTTCTATTATCACACATAAGTGTCGAATTTGAGATATCCTCTCCCATCTCTGTAAGAAGATGCCTAATCCAGGTCACTTCTGTTGTGGTAGCTGCCATAGATCTATACTCTGCCTCTGTGCTAGATCTTGCCACAGCCTTCTGTTTTCTGCTACTCCATGAGACAAGATTTCTCCCAATGAAAACACAGTATCCTGAAACAGACCTCCTCTCATCTGGATCCCCTGCCCAGTCTGCATCTGTATAGGCCAGTATGTCATGTTTTGGTGATTTCCATGAACATTGAGTATATGTGAGTCCATCACCCACCGTTCCTTTTAGATAGCGAAGGATGCGTTTGACAGCATCCATGTGACCAGTCTTTGGTTCATGCATGAATTGAGATACTTGATTGACAGAATACACAATGTCTGGTCTAGTGAAGGTAAGGTATTGTAGCATACCTACTAAACTTCGATACTTGACTGCATCAGGATATAACTCACCATCACAAATACTGAGCCTTTGGTTAACAACACTGGGTGTGGGTAGAGGTTTACAATCTGTCATTTCTGCTTTAGCCAGAAGATCAAGAGTGTATTTATGTTGAGTTAATGACATTTTATCACATTGTCTGTCTACCTCTACTCCAAGAAAATATCTCAGCTCCCCAAGGTCTTTCATTTTGAACCGCATACTCAATAGAACTTTAATTTGCTGAATGTGGTCTGGAGCATTACCAGTGATAACAATATCATCAACATATATGAGTAAGAAAACCATAGTGTCACCGTTCTTATATATGAACAGAGAATGGTCAAGTTGGAAACGAAAGAAACCACGTTTATGGATTTCTAAGGAAAAGCTTTCAAACCATGACCTAGAAGCTTGCTTCAATCCATACAAAGCTCTAGTTAACTTGCATACATATTCTTTTGGGCTTCCCTCTGCATAACCTTGAGGCTGCTCCATATAGACCTCTTCCTTTAAGTCCCCATGAAGGAATGCATTCTTAACATCAAGCTGACTGAGAATCCACCCATGTTCAATTGTCAGGCCAAGTATAATGCGAATAGTTCTCATTTTCACCACTGGGCTGAATGTCTCATCATAATCCTGACCATATTCTTGAGTGAAACCCTTGGCCACAAGACGCGCCTTGTACCGTTCAATGCTACCATCCAGTTTATATTTAATTTTATAAACCCATTTGGAACCAACAACATTTTTGTCTGGAGGACGGCCAACTATCTCCCATGTTCGACACTCATGAAGTGCTTCGATCTCCTCATTCATCGCTTCAATCCATTTGTTGGATTGGATAGCTTGATGAAAACCAAGTGGTTCATCATGTTTTTCAATCTGGGATAGAAAAATCTGAAAGTCCATAGAAAAGTTGTCATAACTAACCCATTTTTAATAGGATGCCTTATCCTGCCTGATCTTCTTAGTGCTTCTCTGTCATTAGACAATGCAATGTGTTCTTCAGCAGGTACATTCGTTTGCTCTCTAGATCTCCTGGTATACACATTTCCTTTGTATCTCAGACACTCTGCTGGTGATGTATTATCTGAAACTGTCTCACCATGTATGCTTTCAGGAGACAGAACAATATGCTCGGCAGCATGTGAAATAAGTTCAGCACTAAGCCATGGATCATACCAATTATCAACTGCACCAGTAGGTTCACGATTGACCTCCGCTTCTTTTCCCATAAAATTATTTTCATCAAAAACAACATTTCTGGAAATTCTAATCTTCTTACAGGCAGGATCATAGCATCTGTAACCCTTGTGTTCATCTGCATAACCTACGAATTGGCATATAGAGGCTTTGTCCTGGAATTTAGTCCTCATGGATTTGTCAATATGAACATAACATGTGCATCCAAAAACTCGTAACTCATTATAATCGGAATGTGCACCAAAGAGAACATAATAGGGAGATTGATTTTCAAGAATAGGCATAGGAAGACGGTTTATCACATGAGTGGCAGTGTGAAAAGCTTCCGTCCAAAGACTAATGGGTAAGTTACTCCCATGCATCATACTCATTGCACTTTCTACAATATGTCTGTGTTTACGTTCAGCAATTCCATTTTGTTGTGGAGTGTACGAGCAAGAAACTCTACGATGCATCCCATTATCTTGGAGAAAATCTAAAAATTCTTTGGAGGAATACTCACCGCCTCCATCACATTAGAGAATTTGGATATTTTGAGAGAATTGATTTTTAACATAGGCATGAAAGTGACGGAAAATGGAAGACCTCTGATTTGTGTTTCATAAAGAATATCCAGGTAAAACGAGAGAAACTGTCAATAAAGGATACATAATATTTACTTCCAGAAGAGGAAGGATTAGGAGCTGGGCCCCAAACATCTGAACATATTATCTCAAAAGGTATAGAAGCTCTTTTATTTATTTGATGAAAAGGAAGTACATGACTTTTGCAGACCTGACAACTGAGACATATTTTATTCCTCAATGAAGGTGAAGTAGACTCCGAAAGAAGACCATTGGACACTAACTTTTCAATAAAGACTTGACTACAATGACCAAGAGGAGAATGCCAGAGATCTGACTTATTACACTTGGATGTACTTAGGACACTTTTGGAGACGAGATCAGACTGGAGCTTCAGGACAGTGGAGGCTGGATCTTCATTAAAGACATACATGTCTCCACGTCGCTCTCCTTTAGCGAACATCTCCTTCGTTTGAAGATCCTTGACAAAGACAGAAGTAGGAGTAAATTCCACAAAAGAATTGGTAGAATCAACAAGCTTGGAAACAGATACAATATTTTTCTTTATATTTGGTGCATGAACAACATCAGATAAAGGAATAGATGACTTAGACAAAGGAATGACGACATTGCCTATGTTTGAAATAGGGTGGTGAGTCTCATCTCCGATTACACTATTAGATTTTCCAAAATAGGGAGTCAGAGTAGAGAACTTACCTGCATTACCAGTGACATGGGTTGCTGCCCCAGAGTCAACATACCTTATTCCATCATCATTTTGCTTCAGATTCAAGTTGGCCATAGCAGATAGAAGAAGATCCTTAGCAGCTTCACTGACTCGAAATGTACCTGCAGTTTCTGATATACCAACATTTCTGGTGTTTTGCATTCTATTCCGATTTTGTGGGTTGAACCAGCAGTTGGCCTTGATATGACCTCGCTTGTTGCACTGAAAGCATGTGGGAATATTCTTTGAAAAAATGACATTAGAATTTGGTGTAGGTAGAATCCCACGTCCACCCTGGATTGGATTTCCCTTGCCTCTACCACGTCCTCCTCATGCACGATCAGCTATCACCCCTGTGGCAAGAACCTCATGCGTAGATGGTTGTCCTGTTGAAGCTTCAGACATGCTTTTCAGTGTCATCTCATACTGAAAAAGTTTGGCGCGTAATTCCTCAAAGGAGAGCAACGTAAGCAAGCATAATAAGGATGTAACAAGAACATGATATTCTGATCCCAGGGCTTCAGTGTTTGTTGCACCTTTTCTTTATCTGAGACTGGATATCCAACCATAGCTAATTGATCTGTGATGCTTTTGAGTTGATTTAAGAATTCAATAATGCTCATTGCACCCTTTTTTAACATTTGAAATTCACGTTTAAGAAACAGCACTTTAGCCTGTGATATCTGAGAGTAGGTCTGAGCTAAAGCATCCCACAAAACCTTAGAGGTGCAATCATCAGGAATGGAGATAAAGACTTCTTGTGACAATGTGGAGGTGATGTATGCGACGAGTGCCTGATCACGCTTCATCCAAGCAACAAAAACAGGGTTGCGAATAATATTTGGCAATCCTCCATCCTCTTTGGCTTCGATTGTGATAAATTCTGGAGGCATTGGAGTCGATCCATCCAAGTGACTTGAAAGATCTTGACTCTGAATGAAAGGGACAATCTGTCTCTTCCAAGTCAAATAGTTGTTGGTAGTTAACTTTTCTTACACTAACTGCCCTAAGAAACTAGAAGAGAGACCTGAATTCCCTGAAGAATCCATTGATAGAATAAAAGGCTAACAAAGAATTAAGATAAATGAAAATAAGTAGGTCGAAGGAAATGGATTTGAGAATGGCAGCAGTATTGAACATGACTTTATGGGGCTGAAAGTGCCGAAGGAAAAAGATAGAATAACAGATCTGAAGGGATTTCAGATCTGCGAGGAATAGAAGAGGCTTAAATCAGACAATGATCTTTAGAAATTGGGAGAAAGAACTGATGGCAGATCTGTCGCCACTTTTAGATTTGCGACAGTGAGGGAAGAAGGATAAACAAAGATTATAAATCTGAAAGTATTTTAGATTTACAAGGTAATAACAAAGAGAGAAGGAGGAAAAACAAAGGTTGTGTGACCTACCAACTTTCACGCTAAAAGGGATATATTCTGAAAGTATTTCAGATTTGTAGGACAATGGAAGAAAAGAAACAGATCGACATTTAAAGAAATGTAAATAACAGAAAAAAAAATGAGGAAAACCTTGCGTGACCTACCAACTTTCACGCAAAAAGGAATGACCAGGCAGGTACGTGATTTGGAAGACTGTTCACGCTGAAAAGGGGGCTCTGTGAAATAGAGGAAAGGAGGTTTCAGATCTGCGATTTTCAGATCTGTCAGAAGCTGTTCACGATCTGTCAGAAGTTGTTCACGCTGAGCAACCTGCTTTCAGATCTACGGACTGCCAGCTTTTTCACGCTGACCAGGCACGAGCCTTATGTATTCATCACCCACAGGATTAACCCTGCTCTGATACCATGATAAATCTGCTAATAAACTGACGTGATTTGCAGAAAGTGTGAGAAAAGGAGGGGAAGAGAAGAGGTTTCAGAAATCGGCAGTCAATCTTTCTTATTGCTGCACTAGTGTTTCATTAGTCTTAATAGGGTTACAAAGATCTTTTTACAAGGACAAAAGTGCCCCTTGTTAGTAACACATGTTACATTATAACACAACTAAAGCAAAACTCGTGAATGGATATGGATCCTTTATCGGATCCATATCCAATCCATATTTCACATTCTAATAATATATACATAAAAAAATTACATTTATCTTAACATCCCCCTCAAACTTAAAGTGACTCACTATAAGTTTGAAAATACAAAAGGAATACCATTATACAAGATATCATCATGTTCTTCCATAATACAAATTCTTGAAGGGGCTTCTAGATCTTCCTTGATATGCTTGAAAGGTCTCGAGAATCATCAATTATATATATGTATATTCTGGTTATGTATATTAAATTAGTTGAGGTCCGTAGGAAGGGTGATAGGATTTTACTTATTAAATTAGTATTAGGTATGGATATTATTAATATTATTAGTGTTTATGCACCTCATGTAGGTTTAGATGATTCCATTAAGCATTAATTTTGGGAAGATTTAGATAGAGTAGTACAAGGGATATCTTATGGAGAAAAGCTTTTCATCGGCGGTGACCTTAATGGACATATAGGCATTAGTAGGGATGGATTTAAGAGTATCCGTGGAGGTATAGGAGAAAGAAATGAAAGTGGAGAAAGGATTTTAGATTTTGGTTTGTCCTATGATATGATCTTAGCAAACACTTGGTTTAGGAAGAGGGAGTCTCACCTAGTAACATTTAAAAGTGGGGTTAATACGAGTCAGATAGATTTTTTCCTACTTAGAAAGAGAGATAGAGGTTGTTGCATCGATTGTAAGGTTATACCGGGAGAAAGTGTAGCTACACAACATAGAGTTTTAATTTTAGATCTTAGAATTAGACAATGCCGCAAAAGGGATAGACATAGGATAGATCCTAGAATTAAGTGGTGGGCACTGAAAGGAGCTAAACAAGGAATGTTTGTAGAGCAGGTAGTTAAGGAAGCTGATTGGTGTCTCGAGGAGGATTCAGAATCAATGTGGAATAAGATAGCGGGTGGCATGAGAAAAGTGGCTAAGGAGGTATTGGGTGAGTCTAAAGGCGGTGCACCACTAGGTAAGGATACATCATGGTGGAACGAGGATGTCAAATGAGCTATTAAGGTTAAAAGAGAGTGTTATAGAAATCTAAGTAAGAGTCGTGATAATGAGAATTTAGAGAATTATATGTTAGCAAAGAAGGAAGCTAAAAAAGTTGTTCGAAACGCGAGGGCTAAGGTATATAAGGAGGTTTATGACAAGTTGGATACCAAAGAAGGCGAGAAGGATATTTATAGGCTTGCAAAGATGAGAGATAGGAAATCGAGGGATTTGGGTATGGTTAGATGTATCAAAGATGAAACGCAAAGGGTTTTAGTCAAAGATGAGGAGATTAAGGAGAGATGGAAAGATTATTTCGATAAGCTATTTAATGAAAGTCATGCTCAAGATCTTGGAGACTTTTCAATTCCTTTTCATGAGATAAATTGTGACTTCATGCGCAAGATTCAAAAGAAAGAAATTGCAGAGGCTTTGAAGAAAATGAAATCAAGAAGGGCAGTTGGCCCAGATGATATACCTATCGAGGCTTGGAAATGCTTGGGAGAGAAAGGTTTAGAATGGTTGACAAATCTTTGTAACAAGATTTGGCGGACAAATAAGATGCCTAATGAGTGAAGGAAGAGTACTTTGGTGCCTCTATATAAGAATAAGGGTGATATACAAGATTGCACAAACTATCGTGGTATAAAACTCATGAGTCATACTATGAAACTTTGGGAGAGGGTGATTGAGTCTAGGTTGAGTAAGGTTGTCATGATATCGGAGAATCAATTTGGTTTTATGCCTGAAAGAGCAACTATGGAAGCTATACATCTTCTTAGACAACTTATTGAAAGATATAGAGAGAGGAACAAAGATTTGCACATGGTTTTTATTGATTTGGAGAAGGCATACGATAGAGTACCTAGGGACGTTCTCTGGTGGACAATGATGAAGAAAGGTGTTTCTCTCAAGTACATTAGTATAATTAAAGATATGTATGAAGGAGTAGTAACCAATGTCCGCACTTGTGGAGGGGTGACGACCAATTTTCCAATAACGGTTGGGTTACATCAAGGATCTGCTTTAAGCCCTTTCCTATTTGCTATAGTGATGGATGAGCTTATGAGATCAATTCAAGAAAATGTATCGTGGTGTATGTTGTTTACGGATGATATTGTTTTGATTGATGAGTCTAGAGCTGGGGTTAATGCTAAGTTAGAATTATGGAGACAGACATTGGAAGCTAGAGGTTTTAAGTTGAGTAAGAGTAAGACTGAATATATGGAATGTCGGTTTAGTAAGCAACGAAGTAGTGATGGGAGTGTAGTGAAGCTTGGTGAGCAAGAAATACCGATGGATGATTATTTCAAATATTTGGGATCCATCATTCAAAAGTATGGAGAAATTGATGGAGATGTAAATCATAGGATAAAGGTTGGGTGGATGAAATGGAAAAGTGCAACTGGAGTGTTGTGCGATCGTAGAATGCCATTGTGGTTGAAGGGAAAGTTTTATAAGACGACTATTAGGCCCGCTTTACTATATGGTATGGAATGTTGGGCTGCCAAGAGACATCATATTCAAAAAATGAGTGTAGCTGAGATGCGGATGCTTAGATGGATGTGTGGAAATACAATAAAAGATAAGATTCAGAACGAGGAGATACGTAAGAAGGTAGGTGTTGCACCCATTGAAAATAAGATGAGAGAGAATCGTTTACGGTGGTTTGGACATATTCGGCGAAGGCCTAATGATGCTCCAGTTAGAAGGATGGAGAAATGGGAAAATATATTAGTTAAAAGAGGTCGGGGTAGGCCTAGGAAGACTTGGATGGAGATGATAGGAAAGGATATGAATGCTTTGAACCTCACTGAGGACATGGCATTGGATAGAAATGATTGGAGGAAAAGAATTCATGTGGAAGACCCAAAATGAATTTTTTTGTTGGTTCATATCGCCGACCCCAATTGTTTTGGGATGAAGACGTAGTTGTTGTTGTTGTTGTTTGTTGTATATTCTGGTTATGTATATTAATATATTTTGTGAAAGCATGTGTAATTTTGTACTTGTGTAATGAAATCATCTTATTAGTAAAAGAATTAAACATATTTTTATGTATTTTTTATGTACTTTTTTATATTTAATTGGGGTACCGACTAGTCCCGCCTAGTCCTCGACTAGTCTTTTTAGGGGTCAACTGACTAGGCACTGCCTAGTGCTTTTGACTACATAGGAACACAACCTATAAATGCACTGAGTGAGAGAATCATTCACTTTGTTAGGACTGTCATGCTACTAATGGATTGATGTCCCCAAGATCAAAATTAGGGGTGGCCATTAGGCTGGGTGCCTGACAGGCTGGTGGGTACCCAGCCCTTAACTGGTTGGGATCAGGCTGCAAAATGCAGCACAGGCCCGATTTAGGTCGGGTTGGGCCCAGCCTGATCAGAGAATCGATCTGAGCCCTTGTGTATCAGACCGGGCTGGCCCGATGCCCACTCCTAATCAAAATGCAGAAAGAAATACCTTGTGTAGAGCTTGCAATACTTGAATGAATGACATTGAGTGTATGTCAAAAGGAGAAGAGGCATGACAGAATAGAGAAATGTGGACAATTTAATGAAATATTGAAATATTGAAATATATTATAGATCTGCTGAATTTGCTCAGTAGATGACACTAGAGCTGGAGGAGGACCAAATCTCTCAATTACACAAGCTAACCTGGCAAAGTAATGTGACAAAAATTAGAGCATGCATAGAGGAAATTAAGTATCATCCACCTTCAAGTTAGGATACAGCTACAACATCATTTTTTATCTTTCACAACTGATTACTAGCTGGCAACTAAAAGTCTGAAACAGACCCTATTACCAGAGGAGACAATGGAAAACTAACAATAACAGAAGACCAGCTTTATGAAAAAAGACAAGATGACTGACATGTAAAACCCTGCAGTTTTGTGTCTCCTCTACAACTAACTCCGACAAGGCAAGACCAAGAGAACTCTTTACCTTTTAATTATAGGTGTAGAAAATCATTCACAATTAGCCAAGGGAAGAAAAAGGATTATTAATCTAGCTTTATTAGCATTCTCCTTAAGCTTTACACTGTTAATCTTAAATTACATGTTTGCTGAATACTGCACATCCTAATTGGCAGAAATCTTAGATTGCCATTTTAGCATTTCTAATTCCAATGCAAATTATACACATATAATATGTGTAACCAGATAAGTATATAGCAGCAAGCTATGTCACACAGGTGCAGGTACAACACAGCAAGTTCGAAAAATGTGAGTACAGGGACATGGCTATATATATATATATATATATATATATATATATATATATATATATATATATATATATATGTGTGTGTGTGTGTGTGTGTGATATTTTTAAATGTAAAAGAGTAACAAGGGGTAAAATGATTTTTTTATAAAAAATAACAGGGTGTTTGAAATTTTTTTCCTCCTCTCTCTCTCTCTCCTGATCCTCTTTTTCTTCCTCTTTCTCCTCCCCGCGTTCTTCTCTTCTCCTGTTGCCTAGAGTGGAAACAAGGGGGAGGGTTTCAATAGGGGAGGCAAAGTAGCAAAACAGAAAAAAAGAAAGAGAGGGATAGAGAGAGTTGGGGTTCGGGTTGGGTCCCAGTTAGACCCAACCCGACCCAGGCCCATCATGTACGCATGCCACACCAGGTACCCGTACCCGTGTCGACAAGGATACGTGGGCTCCTTTGCCGTGTCTATGTATCATAGGTAGCAAGTCTAGCTCATACTACATCATTAACCTTCAAAGTCTTCCAGATATGAGATGCAATAAGAATACACCTATCATTTCTCCCCACAACCACCAAGGACAATAACATTAAACTATCAATTAAGTAAAAGCACTAAAATAAAAATAACAAAAAAGTCCTCATGTAGAGATAGAGAATCTATAAAATCCTTATTTGGAACACAAGGTGGTCATGCACAGGAATCTAATGTTCATAATAATGATCATTCCCTTACCAAGACAGATTTGCACATTCATTTACTATGAATATTGTAGTTCCCCATTAACATTTGAAGACATGATGATCACACGACAAGTGCACATATTAATGAATGGTTAACATTAAACAATTGAGGAGTGCATCTAAGAAATAATAGAAGCAGATTGCAAATCATTATGCAGTAAGTTAAACTACACTTGCTTATTTGTTTACAAGTAAATGGTGTCCAGGATAACAAGTCTTTTCAGAGGCACTGGAATTCAAAGCCCTAGTAACTGCTGAATAGTCTACAAAAATTTCAGTCACAATCATGGTGCTCTCTCTCTCTCTCTCTCTCTCTCTCTCTCTCTCTCTCTCTCTCTCTCTCTCTCATATACATGTATGTGCGGATGAATGTTTTTACTCTTGAGAACAAAAACATAAGGTTGTCCATGTAAAGCCTTTAGCTTGCATGCTGAAGTTATATGCTTCACAAGCATTGAGAAGGATAGTACTAGGTCAAGCCATCAATGAAACCAGAATGGTTATGACATGATATCAGAATAAAACAATTTGCTATTAAACAACTGTCATTTGAGTATTTGTCTTTTTAACAACGTATGAGATAATCCAACCACGTTCCATAAGCATTACAAAACATATTTCTTCTTGTTAAACGATATGCTGATATAAGGTTTCATGTTAATCAATCATACACCACCACCTCCCCTCTCTAACAGTAATCCCTCAAAGTAACTGCATCGTCAATCCATTCTAGTAAATTGGTAAAAGTACCAGAAGACATAATATCAAGTATCCAGGCATCACTTTGAGCTCATATGGTGATCCAATAATACATTGGCTATGCAATTGACCACTAAAACTCATCCTTGCAACAAACTTGTCAAAAAACAACACAGATGACTAACATGACCACTACCTCCATCTAACAGATGCTGAACTGATTCTGCGCCTCCATTCATGAGAATACTCTTATGAGTGATAAACAATGAATCATCACATCTAGGATGTCCAGATGCTGTATCCACACAGATCATATAAACAATGATTTACTCAGCCTTTCAATTGTACACCCAGTGAATACGGTCCATAGAACCTAGACCCTCAGATTATGTAACTCCTAATGATTTGACAGCTAAAATTCTAATCTCCAACAGGTTTGCCATTATCATTCAAGATAAAAAGAAAAGGGATACTGAGATTGAAGAACATAACAGGGTCCTCTGACTCTTTCACAATGTGAAACATCAAAAGCAAGAACACGTCTAACAAAACCAATCAAGCCTTCCACAGAAGAGGGCAACATGATTGACACAAACACATTCAAACAACAAACACTGCCACTTATACATAACATCAACCGAAATCCAAGTGAAGAAAACTAAAATGAAAGACTAAAAATTGAAGAGGAGATGCCAACGAGTTCATCCACAGATACACCTAACACAATAATAAGAAAAAACCATTTCACAGTACCAAGTTTTTACCTCAAGAGAAAACTAAACAACCAATAAGAAACACAAAATAGAGCATAACAAAGAAGAAAAGTACCACTAATCCGTCGAGAGAAACCGTCCCACCAATCTGTGGACTCTTGCTCTTGGGCAGGGACTGTATCACCATTGATCTGCTTCTCTATCTTCCTCCTTTTCTTAGCTGCCCCTCTAACCGGGCCCATTACAAAGAATTTGTCAAATCTACCACAAACAAACAACACCAACTAAGGAAAAAGAATTGCCTGAGCCTCTACAAACTGTAGCATCAAAATCCCAATTTGGATAGCATATATATATATATATATATATATATATATATATATAGAGAGAGAGAGAGAGAGAGAGATGGTGTTTACTATTAACCCACTTGGAAGAATGCTAGAGAGAGAGAGAAAAAAAAAAAGGCAGTCGCAACAATCATGCATGCGTGGACATTATGACATATAAAGCATCTCTCTCTCTCTCTCTCTCTCTCTCTCTCTCTCTCTCTCTCTCTCTCTCTCTCTCTCTCTCTCTCTCTCTCTCTCTCTCTCTCTTTGGAGTTGTTGCAGAATGAGTTATATAGCATGCAAACAGAATTCCTAGTGGAGAGAGAGAGAGAGGGAGGCTGACCTCCCAGGCACCAAATCAACCCAAAAATATATTAATGAGAGAGAGATAAATGCCACGTATCATTTTTCAACAGGATAGTATTGATTATGGCTTGTTACTTGATGCAAACAATAGAAAGTTGATGTTTACAAAATAGATCAACTCTGAAAAGAACGCTTGGTAGAGATCAATGCCATAGAGGGTCTCGATGTACATATGTATTCCATGGACTAGGGCAATCACAAGTTGAGTAGCCTATTCCCAAATATAGATGAGCTCAATGTAGATACTTGCAATGTTACTACCAATGTTTCAAAAAATGTATCGGAACCTGTATCGCATGAGCTTGAGATACAGGTATATTGTATCGTACCAGAAAAACCTTGAATTAAAAATCATAAAAAATCTGAAAAATAAAAAACAAAATAGAAAAATGTCCAAAGAATTCAAAAAAAATCTGAAAAAAAATATAGAATGTAATAGAAAAAAAAGAACATGAATATATGAATTATGAGTAACTAAATATAAACATGCACTAGTTGAACATTAGATACAATACTGATAACACTCCTAACAAACATTGAACAAAAGTCACAAGTCACAATCATGAATGTTTGATATCAAAGTTATATATTACATAACAAAACAAAAGAAGAAGCATCATAATCTATCAATCATAATGAAAACAATATTCAAATATGGATCTTCTTCTTCTGAGTTGTCTTCTTCCCCTTCACCATTCACATTCATCTCGGGGCCAACATAATCATTATCATCATCCACCTGAGCCTCCATCTCAGCCTCCAATCCTCATCATCATCTAAGACATAATTCACCTCTTCCAAAACTCCATGGAGAAAACTATCTCCACTATCTTAACCCCAATAGGTTTTTGTGCAATCTTCATTGCAGACATTTGTTTTAATTCATTTTGATGAATGACAAGGCTTTGTACAGTTAAAACATTCATAGCAAACCTTGTCAATGCAGGGCATATCAACTCAACTCCCTTGGTAAACCTTATCAAGTTTATTATGATTGAATGATTATAAATGAATTTCGTTACTTTTTTGCACATCTCAATGACTCATAAATGCGCTCCATCTCACTAATATCTTCAAGCATGACATCAATGTAATGTGTTGCGCATGTACACCAAACAAAGCATTTATATTCCTCGTGCAGCATTAATCCAACAACTTTAAGGTTTATTGCATTATCAGTAATGAATTAAATCATATTTTCAGGCTTAACATCCTCCACCACATCTTTAAAAATCACAAACTCCTTTGTCATCTTTTGTTTATTAAACATATCAACGAATTTAAAAAACATAACACCTTTAGGACAAGAAACCAAAAAATTTACTAGATTTCATTGTCGCTTGTCCGTCCACCTATGTGCCATGATGGTGTAGTCCGTAGTCTTCCAAGACTCTCCGAACTCACCACACCACTGCTTAACTTCTATAATAACTTGCTTCAAAACCATGCCCCTCAATGCATGATAGGTGGGAATCTTGTAACCAGTGCCTATACTGGCTATTGCATCAACCATAGCCTGAAAATGATACAAGTGTGCAACGCTGAATGGTGTACAAGTCTCATAACAAAAACTGTCAATTGATAGATCTGCTTGCTCAATCATTTTCTTGGAGGCCATGGTAGAATGTATATCTGGTTAGGCTCCAAAGGTCGTCTTAGGTAGGAAACAGGAACCATTTTTTCGCCTCCTATTGTTTTTTCAGCCTCTTCCTCTGAGATTCCTTTAATAGCTCATGCATCTAACATTTCGCAGCATCTGGCAGATTCTTAGAAGTGCATGCGGCTATATCTTTCCTTGTGCCGACTAAATGATGCTTCATCCTTGTAATGCCTCTATGAATCTGCCTCTTACAATCAATGTTGTTAAAAGCGCACTTCACTTTACTCTTGAGGGTGAAAACACCTTGAAGCACACCCTATAAAGTGCATGCTCACAAAGCGTACACTTTTTCGAAAAAAAAACATACGCTTCGTGAAGCAAAACGCTTCTACCATGAAGCGTATAATTTATATAAGAGGCGGTCAAATGCTTTGACCATCCCATTTTTAAAGCAAATAAAAAAAAAAGGTTTTGTTGTATCATCCAGACTTAAACCCTCCTATTGGGGGTTTTATGCATAGGCCTTCTCAAAACACTTTTCTTCTACACATACTTGACCAAATACCCAGCAACTGAACCTGTGCACTTCCACCCAGTTCTGAATGTAAACATTTTGTTTTCTTGCCAACGCTGTTAGTTCACTCAGGAACCTTGGTTTGGCATTTTACTGAAGGAAGATGATCACACCCATGAGAAAGAGAAGCAAAATCATGACAGATTTTGAACATGAAAAAAGATGTTCCTGTATGGTGTCCCCTGCTATGGCAACAGCTGCTCTACTCACAATGACTCAATCAATTTTTCCCAAGCCATGTAACTTACATTGCCTTCCTAAACACAATGAAAAACACAGAAAGACAAATTTGGAAGATTTACCATTTCTACAAGGAAATACTTAGCGTACACCATTAGTGACCATGGAGTACGATAGGTAAAATATTGCTATATTAGCAACAGGGAACAGTCCCATATCATCAAGGACAAGGAGGGGGGTGGGGAGCGGGCCTTCTGTGTTTATTTAAGGGAGAACTATGCTCTCTGAACAAAATTTTAATTCATCAAATATGTTATAAATTAAAAGTCGAATTGCAATAATATTGTAATATATTTAAAAGAGGTGAGGGAAATTTGAAATAGGCGAGGAAGAGAGAGAATAATAAAAAAGAATGTTCTTTCTTTTCCGTATCCTTATTTTGGTTTGTGTTTCAAAAAAAATAATAATAACTGGTGATGAATATGATTTAAATTTTGAAATCTCATGACATTATCAAGACTGATTAAGGCTCCGAACATATCACGATACTATCACGATTTTTCAAAATTTCGGCAGTATTTGTGACAATGATTAGGGAAAGAGCTAGTGCACAAGGTCTCTCTGAATCAAATACCTTTCTCTTTCCACAAAGACTTTTAAACAATGTCAGGGATAAAAGATTTAAATTAGGAAATGAACATGAACATGAACAGCATCCCTGTCTGGCTGTCTATAAGCTTTCTTTGCTTATCCCTTAATGCTGGCCAAGAAAACCATCAAAACTTACCTTGGTCCCTGATCTAATACAATCATGTTATAATACAAATATATGGGAATCTGTAGTTGGTTGCCTGAACCACATGACCGCCATTTCTACGGCCTTCAATGTAGTGCATCCGAGGAAACCACAAAGGGATATCGACATTAGAACAATTCCCCCAGTAAGTACAGCATCCTCCTACCAAAGAAAAGTGTGGCTAGCACCATAGATGTCATCTTGATTACAAAACATTTTTTCTAGTAACTCTTAGCTAGGAATCACTATAAAGAACATCCCCCCCCCCCTCCCCCACTCCCGATTCACGTTTGCTACTTGGTAACTCTGTTACCAAGTCTAATCGAATGGAAAAGAATTATTACCAACCCGTAGTCAACACTAATTATAATCAACTGTAAAAACAGAAAAGAAACAAAACGAAACAAAAAAATGGAACCATTTGGTTTGAATCTTCATTACCAGCAATGGGGAGTTCACAAATTCCTCTAATGCGAACCCCACACATCAACAGAAGAAAAACAAACGCAAAAAGAACAATATTTCTTCCTCCATTACCGTTTATGAAAATCGGGTATCGCACGTTATGAAAACACAGAAGATGTATACATTCATTAGAATCAAGAGAAGCAATACTTGCTCGGTCAAGAAACTCGAACAACGGGAACGGGAAAAACCAAAGATAGTGAGAAAATAGTGACACCCCACTTGTTGAATTCCGATCAGAACGGGAAGAAGTAGAGAGAGAGAGAAGCTAACCTGAAGAGCAACAGCCCCAGAAGACGATAAACGAATCGAACCAAGTCTTCTTATCCCTCAGAAGCTTCCTCCTGTCCGTACCATCCATCTCAGAAGAGGGCTTCCACTACCAACTCTCCCTGTGCACCTCCCGGAACAACACTGACGCTGTAGTCTTCTGCCCTCCAATCTGGATCGGATCCTTCTTAATCCGAATCCGAATAAGATCTGATAATGCAATATTGGATCCGGATATAAAATATATGTGGTGATACTGGATCTGGTAAAAGAAGACCTAAATCCAAGTCTTTACATGTAAAAAGTGTGAAAGGATCGGATTGGATTTGAATTTGAGTGCAGATCTAAGATAAAACATTGATCTGAATCTGAAAATAATTTTTATTTTTTTAAGATGAGGAACCTTGACCCAAGCGAAGAAAACCCTAGATGGGACCCCAAGAAGGGGTGGCAAAACCTGACACGATCTGCCAATCCGACCCGCCAACCCGCCTCTTAGGCGGGTTCGGGTTTGGAAAAAACGAACCCGTTTAATAAACGGGTCGACCTGCCTCACCCGTTTATTAAACGGGTCGGGTTCGTGTTAGGGGTATGCCAACCCGCCAACCCGGCTGACCCGTTTAATAAACGGGTTAGGCGGGTCGGTCAACCCGCCAACCCGTCTGCCAACCCGACCCGTCAACCCGCCAACCTGAGAACCCGTTTACCCGACCCAACCCATTTATTAAATGGGTTGGCGGGTCGTGTCGGGTTACCCGTTTATTAAACGGGCCGGGTTCGTGTTTGCCACAGCCGACCCGTTTAATAAACGGGTCGGGTTCAGGTTGAGGTATGCTGACCCACCAACCCGTCGGGTCAACCCGCCAACCCGACACGATTGCCAACCCCTACCCACGACCACCTTGCCTTACGTGGCCCACCGCTGAAAGCTACCATCACCCGTGCGCCAGTGGGGATTGATTTGGTGCCTTTCCTCTCAGCACCCTCACAACCACCCCACTGGCACCACGGGCGACCTGCAGTGGTAATCTGAAAACGATTTGGATGTGTGGATCCGAATTTCATCTTAATACCCTTTTGGATCTTTCTTTCAATGATCCACATCTGCTGATAAAGTGTCAGATTCGGATGAGAAGTTCACCAAACCCAAGCTATTTTGCACCCCCATAGCTCGAGAGCTTCTTTTTTTCTTCTACGGAGGAGTAATGAGAGCTACAGACGGGTTAAGCCAGGGTCCACAACCAACTCAGAATCCAGATCCAGATTCTAATTCAACATTCTCTAGCCCCTTATGGCTGGGGAGTGAAATGAGCCACTTTCTGCTCATGAAAAGCTCATTCTAACTTGTGAAATAGATTGGACAAGCCCAAAGTGAAGAATGAGTATTTGGGCTTGGCTCGACTTGTATAAGCTCGTTCACTAGTGATAAATATATTTTAGGTATATTTTATATCATGAAGTTAGATGGTTGAAGTGTTTGGCTGTAATAAATTTAGGGTTAAAAATCTTATTGTTTAGAACATTGGACCAATGTATCTCATTTGTAAATGAGCCAGTCTGAGCTTAGCTCATTAGGTTTAGAGACCAAAATTTATTATTTTCAATTTTAAAAAACATATTCTTTTTTTTTTTTTTGAACGAGCCAACTCAAACTCAAGTGTGTCATGAACTCAAGCTTGGCTTAGCTTGCTATGAAAAGTAAATGATTATAAAATATTCGGATTAATATTTGGTGCCTCTGAAAAGACTCGGAACAATCATTCATGCATGGACATTATGACATATAAATCATGTCTCTCTCTTTCCTCTCTGGAGTTGGTGCAGAATGAGTTATATAGCATTTAAGTAGAATTCCTGGTGGGGAGAGAGAGGCCTCCCAGACACAAGCTCAACCAAAAAATATATTAATAAGAGAGAGAGAGGACAGCTCAAAAAAACAATAGCAGATGGATGGAAGTGATACCCCACAAAATGCAGGTAGAACATAATTAATAATGAGATTTATTATGTTATTGTGAATTTAAAGGTCAGTTTACTTCTTGAGATATTCCAACTGTTTTACTTAAATGCCTTTTTTCACGTGAAAAAACTACCTATCGGTACCCAAATCTGAAGAGATTCTTTTTCTAACTCCTCTTTGGATCATGGATTTGTGGAATTACTTTTTTGTGTCGATGTTTGAATGCAGATAAGACGTGAACAAAGAAGACACTGCTTTGTTTTCTAGATTTATGTTGGGGACTAATGAAGGTACCGAACCATTAAGCTGTAAATCATGGTTTTGGTGGTATATACTCGGATTAATATTTGGTGCTATTGAAGACAACAAATTATATAAAACTATTGAGCTGAAAATCATAGGTTTTAGATTTTCTTAAAAATTAAATCTTATAAATATGTTGTACAGGAAAAAACGAGTTTTGAATGATGTGATTTTGACAAGAATTTTTAAAGGCTTAAAAAATTATAAGGTCCATAATGCACTAAAATTTCATGACTTAAGAACTCATATTTTTAGATCAAAATAACATGAGGAAGTCCTCGTATATTTTATGCGGACTTTCTCAAGTTCGTTTATATTTTATGTCAGACTTTCTCATCCTCACCTTTGCATGTTTAAGAGAAACAGTCTATCACGATGTTTCACCTCAACCATTTATCATATCAAAATGATCTTAGTGGCAGTAGAAAGTCAATGTCTCGGCCTGCTTCTTTTTATTTTTGTTTTTTCATATTTTCAATGCATGTAACAAGAAAATAACATAGAACTGTTCATCCCTAAATGGTGCATAGCATGTTTCTATTCCTGTTATGGAACTCATAAATGGAAACCCTAGAAGGGATTTGGTTCCTACTCAAAACATGAAAATTATATACTTGTGTTTCAGCTTTTCAACAACCTATAAAAATACAAGTTTTTGACATTTGATCGAAGAGATACAGATATGATAATAGAAATTATTTTGCAAAAAAATAATCACATATTTGAAAAAAAATTGCATATAAAAAAGTTCGCATGTGCAAAGGATAAAAAGCACTTTTAATCTATATATTTACAATTTTGGACATAAAGAGAATATAAAAAATTATAAAAAATTTAAGAAAACACATAAAATTAATAGTATAGAATACTAAATCCAGTCCATCAAGTCCAACCTAGCAAATCCAAGACCAACTTGGGGTCCTGAGTTGTGTCTTTGTTTGGTTTAGCATAAAATATCATTTTCTTACATCATAAAACATGATCCACCCTAACCCTTGGCATACAAACCATACCAAACACATCTTTGTTGTCAAATTGGGCATGAAGCTTTTGCCTTAGGATGAGCTAACTTCGGGTAAAACTAAAGGCTAAGACAAATGCCTCTGACTGCATGTTAGTTGGAGCACATTTGCGGACACAAAGCACTTTGGTTTGTAAACCTTTCTCATTTAAGTGCGCGCCTTTTTTCATCTTCCATAGGGTATGAGGGCTTGTTGTAAATGGTCTACACGTTTTTGTGGATACAAGTGGACTTCAATGTTGTGGTTGAGATTTGCCACAGAAATTTCGTTGCAATGGAAGTTTATTTACCAAATTAGAGTTTGTGAAACAACTTTATCCAAGCCCACAAGATGGCCTGCTTCAAAATTTTAACTAAAAAACTACATTTTTTTATTAATTTTCAAAACTTTCCTGAATTTGTGCTTGTAGTAGAATGATATTGCCTGCTTGATTACTGGACTTCATCAGTCACTTTCTCAATGCTAAATCCATGTCCCGTATTTTAGGGAAGCGTTTGAGTAGATGCCTCTTTGGCTAAAAAGGCAAGCAATGTTGACAATGGCCCTGGGACTTCTATATTGCATGTTTCTTTTTCCTTCATGAATGGTCCTATCTTCTCTAGGTAGAGATAATTTAACTGATTTGGTTCGCAATGGATTGAGATACCCTTTTCTAAAATTAAGGTACTTTCAAGGGAATTTTTAAGAAATACACCTAAATTACAGTAGTCACGTCTTTTTTCTTAATTAAAAATTCAAAGTTTCCTTGGGTCAAATTTGCCATCAAATGTGCTGAAATTACCATTTTTACCTTAAAAAAAACATTTTCTAACGGACACCTTGCCTTTTAGCAATAATAAAAAAAGGCACCCTACCCTTTTAGCAATAATAAAAAATACACCTCACTTGGTGATGCAAAAACATGATGTGGACTCGGTATGCACCGATTCACGATCCAAGATCCAAACGGATCTTGACACACACGAAAGCTTATACGACAATGAGTCCGAACAGGACTCTGAGAAAATAAAATTTCGGGACCTAAACACTCTGATTCGGCAGATGTGGTCCAAATAAAAGTTGTGCGTAACTCACACAACCTTCCAACGAATCCAAAAACACCAAATTCAGATTAGAGGTGTCTGTTCCATGGACTCGGGACCGAGTCTGATAAGCAAGTCTATGACAGACTTCCAGATTTCACGGACAGTCTGTTCGCAGGGGTTTTTGACCCCTCAAATAGTGAATTTTGTAAAAACCACCAACTGAGAAAACATAGGTCAGATCCAAACATTTCCAACGAACTAAGGATTGAAAATTTTTAAGCTCACTACGAGTTGCTACAGATTTTTAAACAAAAAAAAACAGTAGGTGTTTTAGTTATAAAATGTGCTTAAGTTGTAAAACACACATTCACTTTCACAAGAACTTTCGACATGAAAATATAGGAATTAAGAGAAACTCGGTAAGGAACTAATATTAAACAGGATCTCAACTACTTAAACTCTCATTTCAGAATCACAGAACATGCAGGAAATTTTTAGAAATCAAGAAAACTCGATAAACTACCAACAGGATATTGAGATACATTTTTTGAATCACGACTTTCAGTAACAGTAGATTGATTGCAAATTTTGACACAATTAGATAATGAATCAATCAAAACTTTGAACATAAAAGTTTTAGATCTAGGTTCTAGCTTTCCGCATAATCAAAAAAACAATTTGTCATGCAGGGAATCTTTAGATAATTGAAAAATACCGAACACCACTTGGAGTGTTCTGAAACAAACTGGTGACAGTGGAATCCTGTCAAACAAAAACCTATCAGCACTTTTCAAAGGTGCAGAAGGCCGATTCATTCAATGGCCTCGACTATAAAGGTGTAGATAATCGTCTTAGCTTTTCAGGAAGCTAAAGAACGCCAAAAATTGACCAGTATCAAGGCTGATACGATCATTTCTTTAGAGACGTCTCTGTTAACTCGTAATAGAGATTCTCATTTCTTGGAAGAAAACAAGTTTTAAAAGCATACAATAATCCGAGAAACACTTTGAACAAAATAGTCAATTATTAACATAAAATACCTCTAAACATGCATTTGAAATCAACAACTAACTTGCGACAACTTACAAGCAATATGGATTGACTCGAACAAGAGACATAAGATAAAAGTAACGAAAAACAAGAACAAATGAACCAACGATTTTAAGATACAGGTAAAGAAGGTAATGGATGTTGTTGGAAAGCAACCGACACCAAATAAAACACCATGAACTGCAGCTTGAACACCCAACAATGATGAACCCAAGTGCTTACACAACAACATGTCAAGGTCAATCTTCACTGAAGGGATTCTCAAGAAAAAACTCACAAACTCGAGCTTTCCACCAGCAAAAGGGCTTGATGCTGTCAGCAGGAAACTTGCTAGGGATTTTAGCGGCTTAACCGAGCTGAATCACGTAAAATGGTAAACATCAAACCTGTAGGGCATGATCTTAGCTTTCTAACAAGTTAAAGATCATGCAATTTGGATTGGTATCTTGGGAGATATGGTCCAAATACTGAGACTGTCTTCACCCTTCAAACATTTCTTCTCCACCAAGAAAATTTCAAAATTTGTAGAAGAAAAACTACCTTTCCTTGGTCGACCCTCATATCATAAAGGCTCTGGAGCATGGTGAAGATCCATATTAAAGAGGCAAATGGCCTTCCCAAGCCATGCTCTAAAAAAAGGATTTTAACTAGACTATTTTTTGCTAAGGCTATTAAGGGACCAACAAGCATATTTGACTTGGACTAGTCAAGGCTGGATTTTGAATGAGGTCCAAGATGGTCTACCCCCAAATGGCGCCAACTAGGTCCCTCCTTGGAAAGGATCTTGATCCAGATCTAAAACATGCAATGAACTGGATCTTACACAAAACACATTAGAAAATGAAAATGCGAAAAATAAAAATAAAAACTACTCATATTTCCCATACACCCTCTAGTACCACAAAAAGATCATACAGAGCATCAGAACTATCCGGATCCGTAGAATCCGGCTCCTAAAAATAAATAATAAAAAAACATATTTAATGGAATCGAATAATAAAAAAATAATTTGGATAATAAAAAATGGAATCGAATAATAAAATGGAATCTTTGAGAAAGATGCAAAATATCTCAGATATTGTAGCACGATAATAAAAAATGGGTCTGGGTTGGCATGATTGGATCTGAACTGGATCCTATCCTGGATTGGATCTTGGGAATTGAATTTGGATCCAATTTGTCTTCAAAGCTCAGATTTTCAGGATGCTCTGCATCACTTGGCTTGACATAAAGAAAAGTTTTGTGATACATCATTAAATAAACCTTTAAATTCAACTTGGCTAAGGGTATGTTTGGTTGCATCTCATGTTATTCCAAGTGAATCTCATTTTAACAATACCCCAAAACAATCAAAGATAAAACTTTTTTGGTACGTAACCCTAAAAGTAAACCTCATAAAAAGTTTGTTGATAAAAAATGAGTTGACACATAACCTTAAAAGTGAGATTTAAAAAATGATTCTCATTTGTGTGATATTTACTTTCTCATGAGATCTCATGATATTTGAAATCTCACGAGATTTTTAAAGTGAATCTGTGTTGAGTAATATTTTTACTTTTCAAAAATACAACCAAGCGTACCCTTAATGGTTACCCCAAGTTAACGGAAACATGAGTTTGATTAGTGGGAGTTAATATTTGATATTATGAAGGTACAAAACTACTGAGCAGAAAATGCAAACTGGATTTGTTGCAGTATGTGTCTAAATATCTGTCTAACGGTGTCATGCTTAAAGAGTTTAACCCTTCAAAAATTATTTTGATTACAAAGGAGATAAATGCGGAAGACATATCTCGGTTCACGCCCATTTCACTACTTAATAGTTCTATTAATACCCACCTCCAATCCCGCTGAGTAACAAGAGGCCATGGAGAAATGAGAGAAAACACTAAAGGCTTTAGCAATATCCTTTCAAACCGGAGAGGCCCTTTTCCAATGATAGTTGGCCGACCATTGAGTAGGAGGTTCGAGGAGCTTGTATTTTAGTTTAAAAAACTCAGCCAAAGAAAAGTCACCACACGCCAACTGCCACCACCAACGGCACAAGAGCGCAATATTAAGTTGTAATAATCTTCTAATCCCAAGACCACCACCCAACAGAGGCCTTGTTACTAGGGATGACAGTGGATGGGGACGAGGATGGGGAAGGGGGACGAGGTCTTCACCCCTGCCCCATCTCAAAATTCGAACCTCCATCCCTGCTCGGGGATGGATTTTAACCTTCCCCCCCCCCCCCCCCCCTTCTCTATCCCCGTTTCATGTCCTCCATCCCCAGTCCAAACGGGGGTGAAGCCGGGCGGGGCCCCATTTTCCCTCTGTCTATAGTGAGCCCCTAAAGGATTGGGGGTGGGGTGGGGCACTGCAGGCACAGGGCGGAGCGGAGGAAAGCATAAGTGCATCCCCGCCCCCATCTCTGCACGGGGATAGATTTTAACCTTCATCCCCGCCTCCATCCTTGTTTCATGAGCTTCATTCTCAGTCCAAACAGGGCAAGGTTGGGTGGGGCACCATTGTTCCCCGGTCCACTGCCATCCCTTCTTGTTACCCCTGCCTAATTTAGAAGAACCTTAGTAGGACTAGGGGTGGCAAAACCTGACCCGACCCGCCAACCCGCCTCTTAGGCAGGTTGGGCAAAAATGAACCCGTTTAATAAACGGGTTGACTCCCCTAACCCATTTATTAAACGGGTCGGGTTCGTGTTAGGGGTATGCCAACCTGGCTGACCCGTTTAATAAACGGGTTAGGCAGGTGGGTCAACCCGCTAACCCGCCAACCCGTTTACCCGACCCAACCAGTTTATTAAGCGGCTTGGCGGGTCGTGTTGGGTTACCCGTTTAATAAACGGGTCGGGTTCGTGTTTGCCACAACCGACCCATTTAATAAATGGGTCGGGTTCGGGTTGAGGTATGCTGACCCACCAACCCGACCCGCCAACCCGATCAGGTTCGGGTTGAGGTATGCTGACCCACCAACCCGACCCGATTGCCACCCCTAAGTAGGACCTTTGCCACCCAGAGAAAATTTGAGAGTATTTTATTCAGTCTTGCTTCTAATTTTTTTGAAAGATAAAATAACATAAGATGATGTTGTACAAAACTATTTAGGATCGAGTAGATTCGTTGATTTTGAGTCCCGAAACAGTTTTAAAAACTTTCAGAAGTAGCCATATTCTTGTCATTTGAGCAGAATTTTCAGAACCAAATATAACTTCATTCGCATATTGAATGAACGACAAGTTCCCAAGATTTTTAATAGGGAACTTATCGATAAACCCTATCACCATGGCCTTTTTGAAAATAACACGGAGGGATTCACCTACAATGTTGAAGAGGAGATGAGATAGAGAACAACCATGTCAAAGGCCTTGCCTTATATTGAAAAAATGGCCACGCACTCCATAAACTGAGAATGTCATTTGCGCAGTGGAAAGTAATTTCATAATCCACTTAATGGAAATGGTTGGGAGAGCCAAATCTCTCAGGAATTGATGAAGGAACTCCCAACTTACCATGTCAAATGCTTTAAAAAATATCGAGTTTCAATAAGAAAAAAAGGCTTACCTGACTGCTCCATAGAATGAACAATTTTGTTGGCAATAAAGACATTGTCATGCAAATTGTAACCTTTTAGAAAGACACTATCATCTTTTCTGGTTCTGCCCTTTTGTCCAGCTTTTGTTCAAGTCAGCTTGACCGAACCTATCAATGGTACATTAGAAAAACTTAATCTAAGGTCTGATCTTTAGCAAACAACCAGTGCTGAGCACATCTATGTAGTTGGATTGAGTCAATACAGATTGCCCCTACAATTTCTAGCTCAATAGGACTTTCATTAGTACTAAATATTACCCAGTTGACCGAGTGTAAAATTTAAGTGCATTTTTAACAATTTCAAAAAGTTTGGTGTGTTTTAGTTGTTGCTAAAAATTAGGTGGAGCTTCATGAGATTTCCCTTCTAATGAAGAATGGCATTCCCTTGTGGTTGACACACTTCCTTTATGCTATATTTATGTTTTATGACTATTGAAGCTGCTATCATTCTCCTATCACATGCATAAGGATCAGCGTCGACTTTTATTGGCGGTAAATCCTTTACTGGCGCTTTTCTGCAGCCCCAGAAAAGGCCTTGAACCTTGCCGCTATTTGTTACGGATAATAGAAAAGTGCGACAGTAAAAGCAGGCAATAGAAAAAAATTTATATTGAGATTTTCTGCATTTGAAAGTAGCTAATATACTGTATTTTCTTTCTAAAAAAGACATTAATAAACATGATAAATTCCATAAACTCTCTCTCTAACGAGAAGCAAAGATATAGTCAGGCAAAGTATGCAGCATCCACTTCGAATATGACATATTTGAAAGGTGAGAAAAGAAAACAAGGAAACATATTCATTTCTTTTCTTCCTCGGCAATACTTAAATAGTTAAATATTGGAAGATAAGAAGATGACTGGACCTTGAAGTAACATCCTAGCAGTTGGTCTTTCAAGGATCATTCATAAGCAGCATGTGTAGCATTATAGTGTTACTAGCATCAAAATGTTCAAAATAGAAAAGTGACATTTGTCTTAGGTTTTGAACAACTGTAAAAAGAAAAATGGTAGTCCATCATCAACATTAATGCTTCATGAAATATGAGTAAAACTGCAGTCATCAAATTGAACCGGTCCATATTATAATATATTCAGCTCCAAGATAAAAAAAAAATATCCTAACATGAACACTAGCTTTAGATGAAAATCAAACTAACATAGTTCCATTATTTTCATAAATAAAAAACCTGTACAGCATCTGGTGCTTATAAACCTCACCAGGTTTTACAATCTGAGAGGGGAAATTGGGATCGTTGATAGAGTCAAGAAACCCTTGTGTTTCCAAGCAAAGTCCATCACACTCTATAAGTGTATCCACCTTTTCCCATAACATCCTTTAATTTGTTGGTAGTGTAAAACTACAATCCTTAGGCAGTGGTCCATAGCTCCAATACCCTACCCGACCTCAGGTCATGAACAATCACTGCCCGTCATAGTCCATGTCTATTGAGACGTGAGTCTAGCAGAGAGAATTTAATGTGGAGAATCGGAGGAGTATACACATGGTATAACACATATGTGAAGGAATAGAGTCACATACCTGTCCCTGCCATTGCGCTGATGTGAGAGACAAACGATTTCCTCAGTCGAACTGCTCCTATTGATAAGTACATGCCTTTAAGCAGTGGGTGAGAAGGGACCGATCTTTGTAAGCCTTCAAATTTCACACATATACCACTGCCCATCATGTGGTATATATAGGTATCCAAGGGATACCTTCGAAAGGTCACCATGCATCATACCAAAAGGTATGATGCATGGGAAGAGACACATACAAAGGGACACTTTATTGCCCAACATTCTCTCACTTAACCCGAGTACGTGACAGTTCATGTGGATAGGTCTTAAGTCCACTTTATCAGTCCAAATGTATTGTTATGCTAAACTCTTAAACTTTATAAGCAAACTTGATGCTTAACCAACAAAAGAAAGAAAGAGAGAATCATATCTTTATTACCAAAATGTGATCACATAAAAGTCAGTGTACATGATTATAGGGTTTCAAACAAGCTCATCCTCTTAACATGTTCAACATATAATCCCGGGGCCAAACCCTTAGTAAGAGGATCAACTATCATTTTCTTAGTCCTTATGTTATCAATATACACCAAAAAATTCTTTGTTCACTCCTTTACAACAAAATGCTTCAACTCCATATGCTTACAAGACATAGTACTTTTGTTGTTATTGGAGAAGGATACAACAACTTCATTATCACAAAATTCTTTCAGTGGTCTCTCAATGGATTCAACCACCTAAAGTCCTGAGATGAAGTTTCGCAACCAAATGGCCTGTGAAGTTGTCTCGAATAGAGCTATGAACTTAGCCTCCATGGTGTGGGCAACAGTAGTGGACTGCTTTTCACTCCTCTAAGAAACCACACCACCAGTTAGCAGAAATATGTATCTTATGGTAGACTTTCTACTGTCAGGACAACCTTCTAGATTTGCATCTGAATAGTCAATAACCTCAAGGTGGTTCATCTTTTTATAGGTTAACATATAGTCATTTGTCCCTTGCAGATAGCATATGACTTTCTTAGCAGCCTTCCAGTGAGTTAGACCCGAATTCGACTTAAATCTGCCAAGAACCTTGACTGCAAATGATATGTCAGGGTGAGTGCATGTCTGAGTGTACTGCAAGTTGCCGACCACTGATGCATATGGTATTAGGGTCATCTGTCATTTTTTTTCTTTAGTCTGTGGGCAATCCTTAAGGCTCAATTTATTCCCTTTTAATATGGGTGCCGTAGTAGGAGCACAATGCTTCATCCCATATCTTTTGACAACTTTATTAATATAAGTTTTACCTAGTACTCCTTTAGATCTATCTCGACGGATCTCAATGTTGAGAACATAGGCACCCTCTCCAAAGTCTTTTATTTCAAAATGAAAAGATAAAAATTGTTTGGTTTTTGTCAGCATATCCTTATCGTTGGTTGCAAGTAAGATATCATCCACATAAAGTACCAGAATTGTGAACTTACTCCCACTTGTCTTGAGGTATACACATCGATCAACGATGTTCTCTGTGAATCCAAAAGTCAAAATGACTTTGATGAACTTTGTATATCATTGATGAGAGGCATGTTTAAGTCCATATATTGACTTTTTCAACTTGCAAACCAAATGGTCTGACTTACCTTTATAGAAACTCAAAGGTTGATCTATGTATACCTCTTCACTTAATTCACCATTTAGAAAAGTTGTTTTTTCATCCATTTGGTGTAGCTCTAGATCAAAATGAGCTACTAGGGCAAAAATAATTCTCATCGACTCCTTAGTTGAGATAGGAGAAAATGTCTCATTGTAGTCAATGCCCTCTATTTGAGCGAAACATTTAGCAACCAGCCTTGCCTTATACTTTTTGATATTACCTTTAGAGTCTCTTTTGGTCTTGAAGACCCACTTGCACCCTACGGGCTTTTGACAAGATCTCATACTTGGTTTTTGGCCATAGAGTCTAGCTCTTCTTTCATGGCCTTTATCCAAGATGAAGATTGCTCACACTCAACAACTTTCTTAAAAGAAGAAGAATCATCAATATCTATGAAATCATTGGGCGCTTGTAGATATTCCACATAATCTAGATGGATAGCTGATCTTTTAATTATTGTGGATCTCTTGATAGGTGAACCAAATTGATCAACTCGTGGATGCACTTCAACATGATCCACAAATCGTTCTTCTTGAGTTAGTGCATCACTAATTGGATCGACTTCTGTTTCATCATTCGATTGAATAATGAAAGAAAGTTTTAAATTTTCAGGCGGAGTAACTTTAGCCTGAATTTCCTCAAAAGAGAGGTTTTGCAATGCATTTATACCAACTGAACCATTTTCTAAAAATCTAACTTTATCTGTTTCTATTATTTGTGGTGTACGAGATGGATAATAAAACCTGAAACCTTTTGACCTTTCTGGATAACCAATGAAAAAAACATTGATTGTTCTGAGGTCAAAAGCCTTGATGTGAGAATTATATAATTTTGCTTCTGTAGGACAGCCCCATATGTGCATGTAACTTAGACATGGTTTCCTACCTGTCCACAACTCATAAGGTATTATTGTTATGGCCTTAGTAGGAACCTTATTTAAGACATGCACGATTGTTCGCAGAGCTTCACCCCACAGGGTGATGGGAAGGGTTGAGTAGTTCAACATTGCATGTACCATTTTTTTAAGCATGTGATTTCTTCTTTCAGCTACACCATTCTAGTATGCACTTCCCGCATGGTGTACTAAGAGACTATTTCTTCCTTTATAATAAATCGCGCTAATGGTCCTTCCTAATGTCCCATCTCAGTGAAATGCCCATAGTACTCGCCACCTCGATCTGATCTTACTATTTTTATTACGTCTCTTGTTTGTTTCTTTTCTTCTTTCTTGAAGTCTTTAAAAACATTATAGACTTCAGATTTTTCAAATAACAAGTAGAGATACATGTACCATGAGTAATCATCAATGAAGGTGACGAAGTACATTTCTCCTGTATGGCAAGGAGAGAAGGGTTCACATACATCTCTATGAACAATTTCCAACTTGTGGTTGCTCCTTTTGGATTGCATAAAGGCCAAGTAAACCAAACATAGTTTCTTAACTGTAAAATCAATGAATTTAAGAATCCCTTCTTTCACAAGTCGTTGGATCCTATCTTTAGAGATATGACCCAAACGACGATGCTAGAGCATATAGGATTGTTCATCTAATAAGCCACGTTTATTGCTAATCAACACATTTTTCGAGAAAAGGGTTTCACAAATTTGGATATTAGTTTCCTGACGATATAATCTGTCATATGCATTTATAGAACCAACAATAAATGAATTCTTATAAATAGTCATTTTTGAATTTTCAAATTTAAAACAATATCCAATGAAATCCAGTTTTGATACAGAAATGAGGTTTTTGTTGTATGTTGGTACATAAAATGTATCAAATAAGTCCAAAAATAAACTCATTTCTCAAAATCACTATGTAGGTTCTAACAACCTTAACATGTGAGCACATCTTGTTTCCTAAGAAGATGCTCATTTTATGATCCATTGGATCCCTTTTGTTCAGGAAGACTTGCAAGGTCTTGGCAATATGGACAGTGGCACCCGAATCAATCCACCAATTATTAGTTGGAATGTTGATCAAATTACATTCATGAGAAACGAATGACAAATTACCTTTCTTTGCCAACCATTTATTGTGCCTCATGCAGTTTGCCTTTAAATGTCCATTCTTCTTGCCGAAAAAGCACTTGATAGAAGATTTTTCATGGGACTTGGCGCTTGACCCATTGGACACAGATGCATTTGAGTTTCTCTTTGCCTTTTTCATAATGGCATTCTTCTTTGGTCCATGCTTTTTGTAACTTTTATGAGAAGATACATGAGCACCATGTATCTTCTCTCCTTTCAGTCTCTCTTCTTCCTCAACACACTTAGACATCAAGTCATTGAATGCCCATTTGTCATTATGAGTGTTGTAAGAGATCTTAAAATGTCAATATTCACTAGATAGAGAAGTCATTATTAAGTGGACCAGGAAGGAATCAGATATGTTGACCTTCATGTCATTCAATTGAGTTGTTATATTTCTTATTTCTACAATGTGTTGCAGGATGTTCCCCCCACCAGTATATTTCATAGATATTAACCTTGTCATCAAGGTGCTAGCCATTGCTTTATGTGAACTGACAAATTGTGCCTCTATAGCTTTTAGAAATTCTTTTACTGTACTACATGTGGGTAGGGATGGCAGTGGACCGGGGGAAAGCGGGGCCCCGCTCCACCTTGCCCCGTTAGGACCGGGGATGAAGGGTATGAAACGGGGATGGAGGCAGGGACGAAGGTTAAAATCCATCCCCATCCTGGGGTGGAGGCGGGGATGGACGTGCACTTTTCCCCGTCCCTGCCACGATCCCCGCCTCATCCCCATCCCAACCCCGCCCCGACCACTTTTCCTCGCAATATCCCCGCCCTGCCTCGCCTCATCCTCGTTTGAATCGGGGATGGAGGACATGAAACGGGGATGAAGGTGGGGGTGGAGGATAAAATCCATCCCCGCTGGGGAGGCAAGGCGGGGTGCAGGATAAAATTTTGAGGCGGGGCGGGGGTGGAGACCTTGTCCCCCGCCCCGCCCCACTGCCATCCCTACATGTGGGTATGATGCTCCTAATATTCTTAGTCACACGAGACTGCAAAAACAGTAGGCTAAGTTTATTTGACCGCTCTCACTTATCAAAATCATTTTTTTGTTCAGTTGTGCTATTGTTAGTCAACGGTGCAGGCTCAGGCTTGCGCAAGGCTAAATCTATATCCATATAACTTAATGTGAATTATACATTTTCCTTTCAATCACTAAAATTTAATCTATCTAGAAATGGAATATGACTTGAACCATCAGGAACCACAAAATTGGACACTGTAATGACAAAAAAGACATTCATAAATATTCATGCACATTCGAGATTTGAAAAAGTAAATAAAATAATGAGACATCTTTATCATTTACACTTTTCTAGGAAAGTGCTAGGGGTCATTATGGTCCCACTTTGGTGAGTACCCATAACACGCAAATGCACTTCGCCTCCCACTATTTGATAAAACTGAAAAAACATGTAGCCAGAGACAAGTCGATATGGCACCTTTGGGTGCTACATGTTTCATGTGCTGGGATACACTCTTTTCATTTTATTCTGCTAGACTTTGAACATGACATCACTGCTTTTGGGTAGTTCATCATTTCATTAAGTCTAACACAATTCCAATATTGACTCATTCCATTATTGGTACATAATAACTTAATTAAGCATACATTTGACTACTTTGGTGATTACAAATGCATCTTAATCAAAATTCAAATGTCATACTTTATGTCAATATTGTTCATATGATGCATAAAAATACATATTTCTAAAATATAAATAAAACATCATGCATCATAACACAATGTGTGTAAAATAAACTAGTGTTATACATGGAATGTGCTTAAAACTCCTTAATTGATTCTAAAATTGAATGAATCAATCACAATGATACTCCAAAACAGTCCAAGAAAGTCCAAAAACCATTGAACTGACACAAAAAACATTCAAACCGATCATTTTATTCATAAAAAGTATTCAAAAACATGATGAACCAGTGAAAGTGGCCTTTGAATCAGTCAGAAAAGCAGTGAACCAATCCAGAAAACCCCTGAATCAGTTTGAAAAGGCTTTGAATCGGTCCAAAATACAATGAATCAGACCGAAACAGACAGAACTGGTCCCAGAAAACACTAAACCGGCCCTCAAACTGGTTTTGTACTGCCTGAACCTGTCCCAGAACTCAAAGAATAGAACTGAAAACAGGTAGAACCGGTTCCAGAACCTAATGAACCAGTTTTGGAACCGATTTGTCCAATTTCAGATAGATTTGTTCTGGACTGATTTGTTCTCCTCCTGTCCGGAACGAGAACTGGATTCGGTCGGGTCGGGTTCAATGATAAACAATACCCGAGATCCGAAACAGTAAATGAATTCCAGTACCAGGTCTAAAAATGGGTATTACTCGGGCTCCCATGATCTGATACCTGATGGATCTGAGTAACATATCCGAATCCAAAAAATTCAAGGACCTAGGATCCAAAAACCAAATGGATCTAGGTCTTTGATTTGGATCTCAAAGTGCTCTACGGACCCAAGATCCATAAACTTAATGGATCTAGGTCGTTATGCTGGGTCAGTGACAGTGGCAGACCCGGATCTAGAAAACTTAATAGATCTGGGTTGTGGGTCCGATTCTTGCAACCTGAAGTAGACCCGGATCAAAAAATAGAAATGGATCTGAATTACAGGTTCAAGACTCGAACCCTGCCACGGGCCAGGTCAGGATCCCCCCAGATCGGGTCTACAAACTCCAGACCCGATCCAAAGTTATTTTATTTTTTTATTTCTTGAAACTTCTAAGAGAGAGAAAAGGGGAAATGGTGGGCGACAGATAATAGATCCCGGTGGTAAAATCCTTCCCTGCAGTCCCGGTGGTAAAATCCTTCCCTTCTAAGATTTTTTTTAAAGCAGTATCCCGGTGACGACAGATAATAGATGTTGTCGGTCGGGAGAAGGGAAACGGAAAGTGAAAGATCTGAGTCGAGTCGCCAACTCAGGTCTTGAACTGAAATGGTTTGGTTCCCAAGATGAGCGATCTGACCTGGTTTAGTAGAATCGAGTCTCTGTTTGAGTCGGTTCCAACTGAATCTGACTCAGATCCAAAAGAATTCGAGTCAGAATCGGTTCCAAAAAATGACCCAATAAAAAACATGTTGGTTCCTGTTTTCTCTCTCTTTTTGTTTTAAACATAAATATAGAGTGGGAAAAAACAGGGTCAATGGAAAAATAGTATGGAAGAACTAGTGCTCTGATACCATAATGTGGAGAATCGAAGGAATATACACATGGTATAACACATATATGAAGGGATAGGGCCACATATCTGTCCCTTCCGTTGCGATGATGTGAGACACAGACAATCTCCTCAGCTGAACTACTCATATTGATGAGTACAGGTCTTTAAGCCGTGGGTGAGCAGAGACTGATCTCTGTAAGCCTTCAAATTCCACACCCACACCACTGCCCATCATGTGGTATATATAGGTATCCAAGGGATACCTTCGAAAGGGCACCATGCATCATACATATACCAAAAGATATGATGCATAGGAAAAGACACATACGAAGGGATACTTTATTTTCCAACATTTAAAGGATGTGGGGCATTAGTTGGTCTAGTTCAGCAAGGCAGAAAAAGTTAGTTAATCCATCAGTAAGAGTTCAAAAAGTTGGCACCAAAAGAATGTAACAATTGAATCCAGTAGGCAATCACTAATGCACTATACAAGTACAGGTGAAGTGCCTCAACCAAATCAGTTTTATGGGCATTAGCTAGTTGAATTAGGTAGCATGGGAATACCTCATGATTCCATATTAGGATCATCTAACACGATCAATTCTATGGGAAGTAGTTGTATTAGGTGGTATCCGAACACCTCGTGATTCCAGATTAGGATCATCTAACACATGCAAGGAAGTAAGGAAAGTCGCTTCAATAAACTTTAAACTGCACAAAAAAAAGCACATGATTGCTGAAAACAAAAAATCCAACCTTGTTCACCATCAAAACTGTGATAGGTGAAAGTTATGGCTGAGAATTCTCCATATGTCTTGCTTTTGACAGTCCAAAAGTCCTTGCTAAAACCCTGATGCCCACCTGACGTTATAGTGGAAAATCAAAGTCAATCAAACAGTGAGCGCATAAGGCAATTGATTATAGATAAATAAATATGGTAGAAAAAATAATTACCATGAAGCATGTTTTTTCCTTCGTTTGGTACAAGTTGATAGTGAGTTCCATTAAGAGTGAATTGTGCTCCCTTGATTCAGTTAGTCACTCTTCCAACTATGGCTCTGAAGTATGTTGTGTCATTCTATAATCAATAATCGAGAATTATATAATGGACTGGACTAGATGACAACAAAAGTGAGATGATAAAATTATAGCTTGCAACTAAAGCTATCATGAATGTTGGCATGTGCTCAGAACAAGATAAGATAGGTAGTATTCCCCTTTATTTTCTTCATGAGCATTGCAATTTTCCAAGTTCAGAGGTAAGAAAATAGGGCTCAAAGCAGATCAGCTAAACCTATTCTGAGCTCCCAATGCTAGATTGTCAGGTCCATGTACGATTGACACTAAATTTCCTGAACAAGCAACCTAGAAACCAATAGCCTGAGATGAGCTCAATTATGTAGGAACTGTGTTCAAGCCTTTCTCAGTTTGATCAAGCTTAAGTCAGGTTTCTGAGCTTGATATCTAATCTGGAAGAGATCGTGCAACCAAACCAAACTGAATGCGTCCCAGACAAGCACAGAGAAGGATGTGGACCGAAAATGTTGTAGATAGACTAGCTCGGATACCATGTAGACAAAGGTTCCCACTTTACAGTTTGCATAAATAATAACCACAACAACAACATGGTTTTATGATTAGTGGACTGAGTTCTTCAAAACATGCTTATACAAGATTTTCAGCTATAAGGCCCATGATTAAGGTTTTGGGCTGATACATAAGACTCATGTAGAGCAAACTGGAATCTTTTATAGAAAACAAGAAAGAAACCCGCAAATTTTTGTACACAAGAGTTTAACATTGTCAATAACATATTTTACCATCATTATCAGATTATGCAAATAGTCTAAGGAAACAATCTATAAACACTAACAATAAATAGAATATACCGATATTTATTAGGTAAATCTCCTAATAAATCTCCTAATAATAAACAACACATATCTATTAGGTAATGCTTCACAACAGTCCATCAAACATTGACAATTTCTTCACAAACAATGTACATTTTTACAAATGGTATGCATGCATCACACCTATGCCCATTATTTACTATTCAATGCCTACTATAAGAACAATAAAAAATCTATATCCAAGAGGTTTCACTACCAACATGATAAAATGGGAGAAAGAAGAACTTACAAAGAGGAGAGTTAATCAAACCTGAGAGCAAGTTCAAATCCGAGCCCTGATCCGAATTATATCTAATGTAGTTGAGTTGAATATGCATACAAATTTTATGTAGTTATGCTGGATCCTTTCAAAAAATTAGAAGTTTTAAACAATTGGGTCTGATACAAATCCAAATAGATATCCAACATCAAGTAGCTACCCACTCTAAGAAATTTGTGGATTAGCGACTGACGTAATTCATCGCTAATCCATCGTAAATCTGTCGATAAACTGTTTAGTGACGGATAACTTTCATCATAATTTCCTAGTCGCTAATTAGTGACAGAACATATATGTCGCTACTTTCGTCGCTAATTGGCGATGGATTAGCGAATGCCATGATCCATCGCAAGTCTATCGTTAATCCACAGAGATTTGGTTTTGCGATCGAAACATGTCCATCGCTATTGTAGCGACAGATTACATTCCATCGCAAAACATCAGCCGATTCAATTTTATGATAGATAAATATCCATCCCTAATCTATTGCTAAATTATAGGCCAATATTAATTAGCGACGAATATTATCCATCGCAAAAATTTTAAAAAATAAAAAAAATGTTTAAAATATAAATATCAAGAAAAAAATCTTGTTATACAATTTATATGATTTGTGTATAAAAAATAAAGTACACATAAAAAATACAAATACAAAGTAGGTGGAGAAAATTTAGCACAAGTTATAAGTGAAACAAAATTAATAACCTAGTATAATCCTTGCCAAGTTCTAATTTGTTATAAGTGAACATATACAAAGAGTTTCGTTTGAAACAAATTCAACAGATGAAGCTAATCCTCGCCAAGATTCAGAGCATAATCTTCTTCATTGTCTTGATCTGCCCCTCCATCCATACCCCTCCATCAGCTCCTCTACGCTGATCATCTCCAGCATCCTACAAGAGAACCGAAATGTTAATATTGATAAACAAAATATAATGAAATAAATTATATGCAATGCACCTAATCTAAGGCAATCAAAGTAACATGGTTGAATGACACATAGACTAACAATAAAGTGAAGGACATTAACAAAATTTAGAGGTTGTCAAAAAAATTTCATAGTGATGAAATCATGCTTATATGTATTCTAAGGTTGTCAAAAAACTTTCATAGTGATTCAATCATGCATATATGTGTTATAAGGCAGTCAAAAAAATTTCATACTAATACAATCATTTATATATTTGCTCTAATGAAGGCTAACCAAAAAAATTCATAGAGATTCAATCATGCAGTTATGTGTTCTAAGGTTGTCAAAAGAATGTCATAGTAATTCAAGCATGCATATATGTGCTCTAAGGTTGTCAAAAGAACTTTCATAGTGATTCAATCATGCATATATGTGTTATAAGGTAGTCAAAAAACTTTCATAGTGATGAAATCATGCTTATATGTATTCTAAGGTTGTGAAAAAACTTTTATAGTGATTCAATCATGCATTCATGTGTTCTAAGGTTGTCAAAAAAAATTCACAGTGATTCAATCATGTATATATGTGTTTTAAGGGTTGTCAAAAAAAAATCATAGTGATACAATCATGCATATATGTGTTCTAAGGCTGTTATAAAAATTGTATAGTGATTCAATCATGCATATATGTGTTCTAAAGGTGTCAAAAAAAATTATAGTGATTCAATCATGCATGTATGTGTTCTAAGGTTGTCAAATAAAATTTCATAGTGATTCAATCATGCATATATGTGTTCTAAGGTTGTCAAAAAAAATCATAGTGATTCAATCATGTATATATGTGTTCTAAGGGTTGTCAAAAAAAATCCATAGTGATTCAATCATGCATATATGTGTTCTAAGGTTGTCATAAAAATTGTATAGTGATTCAATCATGCATATATGTGTTATAAGGCAGTATAAAAAATTCATAGTGATTCAATCATGTATATATGTGTTCTAAGGTTGTCAAATAAACTTTCATAGTGATTCAATCATGCATATATGTGTTCTAAAGGTGTCAAAAAATTTCATATTGATTCAATCATGCATATATGTGTTCTAAGGTTGTTAAATAATCTTTCATAGTGATTCAACCATGCATATATGTGTTATGAGGCAGTCAAAATTTTTTTATAGTGATTCAATCATGCATATATGTGTTCTAAGGTTGTCAAAAAACTTTTATAGTGATTCAATCATGCAGATATGTGTTATAAGGCAGTCAAAAAACTTTCATAGTGATGAAATCATGTTTATATGTATTTTAAGGTTATGAAAAAACTTTTATAGTGATTCAATCATGCATATATATGTTATAAGGCAGTAAAAAAACTTTCATAGTGATGAAATCATGCATACATGTGTTCTAATGCTAGCAATAAAAATTTATAGTGATTCAATCATGCATATGTGTTTTAAGGCAGTCAAATTTTTTTATAGTGATTCAATTATGCATATATGTGTTCTAATGATAGCAATAAAAATTCATAGTGATTCAATCATTCATACCTGACGGGCACCAGAGTTCACGTTGAATGCAGACAAAGTTCTCCTGTTTCGAAAAAAGCTGCACAACTCATTACGAACAACGTCGGAAATGACTTCATGTAAAAAGTCATGCACCTCATTCGGGTACTCTTTCCATTGAGTGATCGGTTGTGGTAGATGCTAAAGTAGTGACTTTCCAATTTCCCGTATTACTTCTTATGACTCGAACCTTGCGTTGCACATGAATTGATACACATTAACAATTGACTATCGATATACACTATTTATAAGATAAATATTGGACAAGTGACAATATAATACTTACAGACGACTATCGATATATACTATTCGAATGAGTCATCGTGTGTCAGACTGAGAGGACCCTACATCCGGCGTTGTCTCGTGATGTGTACGAGTAACTGGTGTAGATGGGTCATGTGTAGACGAAACATCATCTACAAAACAATTAGTTAGAAATTCAAACAATGCACATATAAACTAATCAACTGTACATTTATTTAAATGATATACCTATTAAAGGATTATGTGAAGATGAAGGTTGATATTGGCTATCACTGAGCTGAGATCCTATAAAGATAATTAACAAGTAATAATTTTTATATCAATATTTAAGAAAAAACATAATAAAATCCTTTATTTAAATATAACACAAAGACATCTACCTAATGATATCCTACGACTTCCACTTAGTCTTCGACCACTGTGACCTCTATGAGCCATATTCTAACAAATAAAAATGTTATTTGGATCAGTTACATAACTCTTGATCTTAACATGGACATGATATATGTATGAAATATAAAGATTTAAAGGTCCTACATGAATCAGTTTTGTAACTACGTATGTACATGCTAAGTATGCATTGAATGTAACATGATATGCAATTCCATGAACATTGATATATAATTAAATAAAAAATAACTTCATGCAAGCATGGATACAGTCTCGTCAAATATGTACCTACAACAAACACATTCCAATATCCTGCTAACCACAACCATGACTAGCATGGACTCTGAACTAAAAAAATAAGAGCATATGAGAAACTGATGTGGTATGTATTACAAGATGTACTTCACTAGCTCGAGTATGTTTTCTCATCACTTGTTTGACTTTCATATTCTTCTTCTTCCTCATCACTTCATTGATTTTCATATTCTTCTTCTTTCTCCTCCTCCTCTTCGTCTTCTTGATTGGGTGTTCATCCACTTGGTATATCATTTGGATTGCATTCTTCCATACATGTGTCATCAAACAATGGAGATGTGACATGCAAACCATGTGTGACATCGTGACTATAAGAGAAGTGATACATATCATCTGATTGATAGTAATCACCCTCTTCAGCAATCTTGTCTTCCTGCAACCGATCATACTCGAGGTATAGTTTAAACTTTAGCTTGCAAACCGCTCACCATTCATTTCTATCTAACTTTCTTGTATTCGGATATGAAGTATAGTAAACTTGTTGAGCTTGCGAGGCTAATATGAATGGTTCATACGTTTCAAACCTTGATTTATGATTCACCTCCATAATGCCTGAGGCTTTGTCGAGTCTTGTTGATGTGAGATCAAACCAATGACACTTGAATAAAGTTATTGTGTTATTTATGCCTAAGTAAGTCAACTCCATTATTCCTAAGTAAGTCATCAGCATCTCTAAGTAAGTCATAAAATCTACTAGTTGCATCGTTTGTTACTTCTTTCTCTACCCTAGTTTGTACATCACAAAGACCCATAGCAGAACCCAGTTCTGGTCCTGCAACATCAAATATCAATTCCATATATGGATTATTGTGCACCACATCCACCTGTACGTCAAAATTGTTCTAAAATTCTTCACCATGAAGCATCCAATTCTGATAACCACTTACAAAACCCTTCATGTATAGATGATGTCTAATGTCATAAAGTTCTACAAATCAATTATTCTTACACATCGTGTAGAGGTACCTTATCCAACTAATGGGATCCACTGTACTAACACTTGTCGTTATAAATTCAATAAAACTGTCAACACGATCCATATATTCAATCTATACCTCATTATCAACTATCCTCTGGTACATCCATTCATGGTTTACAGTCATTTTATCTTATAATGTTACAGATATTATTTTTACCAGTTAAAAGAGAATCATAATAATGCATCGATAAAAAAAATATCAAATTTGTCATGCATTGTTATATATATATATATATATATATATATATATATATATATATATATATATATATATATATATCACAAAGATATTTAGAAAGATGAAATCACATTCATAAGCACGATACATTCAATTTAAGCATATTTTCAAAATATAATTTCACATGGAGGGCATAATTAATTCAAAAACAACTTCATGCAAGCATGGATACATGACACACACACACACACACACACATATATATATATATCACAAATATATTTAGAAAGATGAAATCACATTCATAAACATAATACATTCAATTTAAGCATATTTTTATAATACAATTTTATATGGAGGGCATATTTAATTCGAAAATAACTTTATGCAAGCATGGATACATGATACACACTGATGTATATATATATATATATATATATATATATCACAAAGATATTTAGAAAGATGAAATCATATTCATAAACACGATATATTCAATTTAAGCATGTTTTTATAATATAATTTTACATGAAGGGTATAATTAATTCAAAAATAACTTCATGCAATCATGAATACAGTCACGTTAAACATTGTAATACATTCAATCATTCATATCATAATAATGTCAAATATGTACCTGCAACAAACACACTCCAATAACCCGCTAACTACTATCATGACTAGCATAGACTCCAAACTACAAAAATAAGAGCACTTCTATTTTCATACATTCAAATCATGCTCAACATGATCTCCGAACTCAGGTAAAGCAGTCCTAGATATCCACAACTAAGTGAGTGTGTGAATATAAAAGTGTTGCATCCAAGAAAGTAAATAACATGTGATGCGCTTGCATCACTTACTCACCATGGGTATTCATCTGATTTGCATTATTTTTGCCTTTGCATTTTTATTTTTATTTTTTTTTGCATTACATTTTTAGCTGCATGCGATGCTTAGCACTAAGCATTGCGTAATTAGCTTAGCTACGTACCTGCAATACACATTTATATATTATAATGCATATTTATATACGACGAAGAGGGACGAGGGCGACAGTGAGAGGGGAGGCATAGTCGGGGCCGAACCCCTCCCTTGTAACCCAAGCAACAGGGAGGGGGTCTCGACCCCTCCCTTACAAAGAAGGAGAAACGGGAGGGGGCTGAGCCCCTCCCTCAAAACCCAAGAAAAAGAAAATAGGGATGGAACTTGACCCCTCCCTGACGAAAAAGAAGGAACAGGTGGAGCAAGGACCTTGCCCCCGCTTGCCGGAAACACCTAGGCAGTAAGGGCAAAGCCTCTACCGACCAGAAGGAATGAAGGACGGGCCCAAAGCCTCTGCCTCGTTCTTTGTCACAGGCGGCAAGGGGTGTGATCTCCCCTACCGACCTGTCGAAAAAACTGGTAAGGGTTCCCCTGCTTGCTGGTCGGAAAAGGGACACAAGCTGAGGCATAACCCCTGCCTGTCGGCCAAAAAAAAAACAAAGGACAGAAAGCCTCTGCCTGTCGGCCAAAAAACAGGAGACAAAGAGAGAGAGAGAGAGAGAGACCTGAGGGGGCCAGAAGGCAGAGGGTGTCGCCAGCGACAAATGGCGCACGGGGGTTCTGGCATTGGGTGGCCTCCGGTGAGGCGAGGATAGGGGCTCAGAGAAGGGAGCAGTGGTGGGGTGGATTCAGTCTGGGTTGCCGACGGCAGGTAGCCGGATGCAGGGAGGGCCGACGGAGGCAAAGGGAGCGATGAAGGCTAAGGCAGAGGGTTAGGGTTCTCTCACTGAGAACCCGATTTGGAGGTAATCAGAGAGAGGAGAGAGAGAGAAAGAGAATTTTGCACCTTAGACGAGCTTATATCGAAAAATAGCGATGGATTAGCGATGAAAAAGTTTCGTGTCAAAATCCGTCATTAAGTAGCAACGAAAAAATTCTGTCGGTAATCCGTCGCTAAGTTGCGATAGAGTTTGACACATAACTTTTCTGTCGCTAATCCATCGTTAATTAGCGACGGAGTTTAAGACAAAATATTTTTGTCGCTAATTCTACAACAAATTTCAATTTTAGCAGTGACTACTTTTCTCTCGCTAATCTGTCGCAACTTTGCGACGAAAATAATCCAGTGCCAATTTTCGTCGCTAATTAACATTTTTCTTGTGGTGATCCCAGTATCAGAAAAGGTCGAAGTCCAACATTAGCTACCCTAATATGAGAAAATATCCAATAATATAAGTATGAAAATCTGATCTAAATACTAATTTGGGTTTTATATTACGATCCATTTCAGAAAAGAAGGTTCTGAATTTGAATTAGATATCTGACCAAATCCATACATATGCAGCATATTTAAAAAAAATAGATTAGATAAGGGTAACGACCTAACCGAGTTCGGGTTCATGGGGTTTCACAGCCTAAGGCCCTGGTGAAGGCCGAGTCAGGTGCAACTATATTAGATCAATACCCGGAGCTGATCCCAATGCCAGCATCAAAACTTGGACTGTGACTAATACAAGAAGCCACACCAAAAAAATGTATGTTTTGGTGTGGCTTCTTGGTGGTACTGTTAACTATACATGATGAAATTTTGGTCATACAAACCTATATATTTGACATACATATATGCATGCATGCGAGCATGTATTATACTTTCTACCCACAATATATGATGTTTAAGCAGTCTTCTAAATCCCGCATCCACTTAATATATGACATTTACATTGGTGCAACCACTTATAAGCAAAAAGTATTTATGGTTAAAATGCTACGGTCTAGTAACCAATGAATTTTATGCTACAGATCTGTGAAGGTGATATGCAGAAGATGACTTTAAACATTGTCAACTAAGCCAAATTGAACAGCATATGACAATGGGAATCTTGCAGCTCCAACAAGATCTTCTTTTTCAGTTATGGATTGCTGAGGTGGTTATCCAATTCCAAACATATTCTGAGAAATCAACCATGTTCTCTATTCAAATGTCTTTCTTAACTCAATTAGATCAACAAGCAGCAAAAACCTGCATCACAACTTATATTTCCAATTCATTAGCTCTAAGAACAGTTTATTTGTCCATACTACTTGTAAAATCAAATTCACTAGTATTGAAATATTTAAAAATTAAAAAATTTAAAAATGACAAAAAATTTGCAATTATCATAGTTGGATCAGTTTAGATTAGAACCTGAAAAACTTGCTGCATGGCTTTGATTTGGTTCCTATACCAGTTGGAAAGGACTCCATTTTGTTGGACATTTCGGATCGGGTTCAACCTTGAGTGACCCCGTTTGACACAAGGCATCCTTAATGTAGGGTATTAGTGGGGAGGGGGGGTTACATGAATGTCATGCATGTAACATTCTCACTCTCTAACCCCCCGTTCTCCTCCCACTATAAATTGAGGCATGGTTGCTTGATGAGTGCAACAAAAGGTGCTCTTTTTCTCTCATTTGGGTTTGTTCACCATCGACTTGACGGCCTGAGCTCATCGTGGGCGTCAATAAGCTGAGAAGAACGCCGAGCACCCATGTCAATGCTCTTTTTGTCCATTTTCACTGTGGGGGCAAGTGTTTTGTTTATTACATTGCGGTTTATGCCTACACATTTCTGTTGCACGAGATTAGTTAAGTTCTTTCAGTTAAATGTCCTCAAATTTCTTGATCTTGATACTCCAACAAAAGACTCAAAAATTATGCATTCAGTCATTAATAAATAAAACATTATCTATGTTCACAACCTCTTTTAAATAATTACGCCGTCGGCATCGTTTAGGGGGATATCTAGCTTTTTACACTAAGGCCATGAATAACTGAGGTGTTTTCTTCTGGTTATCCCTAAAAAAAAAATCGGCCAAGTAAAATTTAAAAAAAACATAACAGTAAAAGAAACCCAAATTAAAATATAAAAAAAAAAGTATTAAAAAAGAAAAACTCCCCATGCAATATTTTGGAAAACATGAGCATCACGATATTTTGAATATGTTACAATGTATTGAATGCTATAAATGGCTACTAAAATATCGTATCTTTTATGATATTTTCAAAATTAATTGTCATTTTTCACACAGATCGCGTGTCAAACACAACAAATGAGTTTAACCTGAAGTAATGCTAGCTAATGCTTATCAGTGAAATTAGCACCAGAGTGCTTCAAAAGGACAGCTTAGAACTGCTGATTGGATATGTGTAATATGGGTCTAACTGATATGGGGACAGCCTTGGGAAACCATTATGGTTATTGGGTCAGCCAGGTCTGATGCAAGTCCTAGTTGGACAAGGACAATTTCCAGTTTTCATATCAGTTTGGTGGGAAAAAAATGTTACTGATTTGGGTCAAGTCACAACCTAATAAAACTAGGATCCGATGTCTATTATATTTAGTGGATCTGGATCTAGAACTACTTGAATCTGACCAGCTCAGCCTGATTATATATATATCAACAAATGCTTTTATCTTACACTATATTGATTGGAGACTAACACCAAAGTATGTGGGACCAAACCAAAATCCAAATTTCTTTTTATTATGTCATTTTTTCATCAACCACCACATCCATGAAAAATAACATGTGAAGCGTCGAAACAAATAGCTGAAAAGGTACCCATGTTTCACACATTATTATAGGGTAATTCACAAAAAGATGCCTAACTTATAGCTATTTACAGAAAGCTGGTTCACATTTTGATAATTACCTTTAGCCGCCTGATTTTATAATTTATGTTTCAAAGACATACTTGGTTTTTCAGTTGACCTTTAATTGTTTAGACAAACAAAGTGAATACATTACTCTCATTTTTTTGAACGAAAGGGTCATAAGATCACATGAGTTGTTCTACACAAAAGGGCAAATTGTCATTTTATATCTTAGGTGGTATTTGAAATGTATTCAGATAAATTAGGTGGTTTAATGTAGCAACACGAACATTGGGTCGCTTTTTGTAAATAGATAAGAAGTTAGGCATCTTTTTTATAAATTACTCCAATATTTTTTTCCCATCTCTTTCCTTGTAAAATGCTTCACGTGATAAGCAAACCCTATGGCCTAAGTTGTTCTCTAGAGCTAAACAGAGCCTCCATAGTGGCAAGAATTCTTGGATTTGACAACACGGATTTCTCACTTACATCATTGTTTTTTCTCCTAAAAATAGAAAAAAAATGTTTCTTTAATTTCTCCTATAGTCATAGGTAGAGTATGGATTCAGTATCTTGCATGTTCTATAAATAGATGTGATCTGTATAGTCTATTTGTATTGGTAAAGTGGGTTTTTAAAAGAATCTAAAAATTAATTGGATATATTTTACCGAATCTTTACAATGAAAAAAATCTAGTTTTTTTTTGTCAAAACAATTCAATTCAGAGCATATTTTTCCAATAAACATATGACAATAAACGCATCTAAAACTAGGGATGGCAGTGGACCAGGGGAAAACGGAGCCCACCCATCCTCGCCCCGTTTGGACCGAGGATGGAGGCTTAAATCAAAACCCGTGCGGGGATGGACTTACGCTTTCCCCCGGCCTGTTTCCATCCCAATCCCCGCCTTACCCCACCCTGCCCCGTCTCCAATCCTTTTTTAGGGATGGCAATGGATCAATAAGAAACGGGACCGCCCCCACCTTGCCCTGTTTGTACCGGGATGGAGGACATAGAACGGGGATGAAGGTTAAAATCAAAACCCGTGCGAGAATGGAGGTAGGGATGGAGGGCAGGATTTTGAAACGGGGCGAGGGTGAAGACCTTGTCCCCCACCCCGGTCCACTGCCACCCTATCTACAACTTCAAATTACTGAAAAAAAAAAAACTTGCATTTCTAACTTTTACAAGTGGTCTATACCGAGTCCGTACTTAAATAGGGAGGACAGACCAACTATTCAGCTAAGATATGTAAAGGGATATACGGAATATGACCAAGTTTATGCAACAAACATTTCTTTATGAAATCTGCATTTTGCACGGATGAGTTCATGAACTTTGTCTGATGCTCCATGTGACGCCTAAACATACACCTAGGCCATCAAAATTGGTCGTATCCTGTCTCATAGCTTGGGCCCTCGATAAGATTGCTTCAACTTAAAACCAAATTGATGAATTTTTATTTTAGTTCTCAATCATTTATCTACTTACATGACTAATAAAATCTTTGGTAATGTAGGCTAGTCTCCACATAAATTCCCAGAAGGTTTGTGGCCAATTAGGGGGGTAAATGATTCGGGTTTCGTTCAAATATCCAAACAAAATCATGTCCATTTTGGTAACACAACTCTATCCCAATTACCACTCAGACTTGGATTCAATCGTTATACTTTTGCATCTGATCGAATCCTAGTTTAAATCAAAATCCGATCCGATTACATGCAAATATATATCCAATTAGAGTATGCAGCCTAATCATTTATGCATTTTTTTATATATTTACACAAAGAAACCACCCCCAGGATCAGAGACCTAGTTGCACTCATTTTGCTTGCCATACTTACGATCATTGTCTTGGCAGTGTAAAACTCCGTGGGCTTACCCTTTGCCCCCAGGGAGTCATCACACTTCTACTTACGCAAGGGGTGATGCCCATGGGATTTGAACTTAGACCACTTGCCTAGCGGCCTATGCCCCATCCCACTAGGCCAAACCCCTTTGGGTCTAATCATAATATAATAATAAATGAAATTGTAACTAAAAACAATGAGAGAAAAACTTACTTGGATGTGCTGATTAGTTGAGATCCATAGTCAATCCTTCTTTGAACAATTCAGAATCCCTAGCATGATTCTTCATCAACTTTAATATCATCTCTTTTTGTTCTTTGAGAATTATTTTATTTTACTGGTAACAATGTCAAATCCTTTCCTAACTTCTCTATCCAATGTGACCATTTTATCAAAAAAAAAAGGGATAATCATATATGTGCTTTAGTCTAAATCCAAATAGGACTCTAAAAGCATGATTGAAAGTGGAAAAAAGACAAAAAATCCGAGTAGAAAAGGTATAGGTTTTCCCAATTGTTCCATATGAGAGAAATTTTTTGACATGAAAATTTTTGTACAAACCTCAATTTTTCATGTCTATATCTCTAGAAATTTAAATAAATTTTCATTTTCAAGCTGACATCTCTGTTAATTCTATTTTCACACATTATACAAAGAAAAGCCAACATTTGCATAAAACCTCTCATAAAGTAATTTTTTCTTTTTAGATGATTTTTTTTTTCAAACATGGCCTAAATCCAATTAACCAAATTCTGACTAAATCCTAAACAAAATTATCATCCTGTTGTAAAGTTGAAATTTCCTAAAATTAGGTCCCAACTCTCATGCATTAAGATGGCGACATCCTAGCCACCAATATCAAGAGTCCGGATCTGGTGCAATCACATGGCACAAAATTTGTGCATTAAGCACCTGATTGCCCTCCATCAAGCCTTGGGCCCCACAACTGACAGGCTCTATCCCTAAGATGGAGGGTGATCCGGTTCTTAATGCACAAATATTTGTGCAATCATGTCGCACCTGATTTTTTCACCTTCATCCTAGGCAATGCAACCCCATGTGTTCTTCATACCCTGGGGCCCACCTAAGATTAGTTCTCTTTAAATTACATCAATGAAAATTCTTGTCATAAAGATATAGAATAGGTCCCTAGTGCATCGTGTAGGCCATGCCATTGAAATTTTCTATAATTAAGTTGATTTGTACTCTGCACTCTGCAGTGTGCATAACTCAATCTGCCATCACCTTAGCTGTGAAGAACTTGGCATGAGACAGCATAATAAAGAGCAGCACACTTTTTGTGCAGTAGTTCCAGCAAAATGGCACTACCCTCAACATCCACATTAAAGGTCTTATGTGATGCAACTAAGGCTGGAATCCACATGATTTTATTTTGAAACTTATTGCTTGCAAAAACACTTCAATCATTTTCTTCACCCTATTTTATATGACATTAAACATATATAAAATATATCTATTACTACCTAATGAGCTTATATTCTCTTTAATAGGAAATAAATGCCCTTTTAAGCTCTCTTTTAAAACTGTACCCAGCACCAAAATTGTTTGGTTCCCAGCCCTAAATACAACATCATGTTGATTCTCGTATTTGGGGTCCAGCCTATGACAATCCAGGCCGAGGCCGGGGCTGGGGCCTAGCCTTTCACTAAGCCAATGATGCAAATTGTAAGCGAGGGCGCAATCGGGTCTAAATCTTCTGTTTGGATCTATGTTTTATATTTAGCTTTTCACTTAGATCATTTGGTGTCTGTTTTTTAGATCTATATTAGAACTAGTGTTTTCTTATTTTTTTATAAATAGTGATTATAGAGACTCTTCACAGTGGTGAATCGATTTTGATAGTTATTTTCATTATTAATTTGTAGTATATTTTATTTTATCATAGATTAACAGATGGTAGTTCGTAGACCATAGATCTTCAAGATCCCATTTTGATGTCTTCATCAGCCAAGAAGCTTGAATGGGTCAGACAAGGCTCCTGTGGCCAATCTATCTATATGTGCATCTCTAATTATGAGTGTTGCCCCAAATTGCTAATGTCATTGGATTGTCACACTTTTCAGATTGAATCCAAACACGTCTTAGGAAAAAGAGGCAAAAGAAAAACTCTTCAACCAAGAATCCCCACCAGGATAGGGTCACGTTTGGAGGCAGGCAAAAGATTGGGAAAGTTCTGCACGAAATGTGAAAAGATTGAATCTTCAAATCCCATACTAAGCAAGTGAAAATCTTTTCATACGAAAAAGATTGCATTTTTTCAGCATTTTCGCAATCTTACACATGAGAAATTTCTACACCTAAAGAGGGTGTTTGATGCTATGAAATTTATCTGTGATAAAAATCCACTGTGGGTAACCCAGCTGCTTTTTAGCTCCATTTTTTTAGGATAAACACCCCCCAAAACGACCAAAAAAGTGGGGGAACTTTTGATAATTTGATGGGGCGCATGGAGCTAGGGCTGGACAATGAGCGGGCTGGGCCAGCCCAGCCCGTTTAGTGGACAGGCTTGACCCGGCCGTTGAGCAATCGGGTTGGGCTTAGACTTGTTTTGGGTCGGGCTTGGGTCCAACACAAAACCCACACCCTGCCAGTTAGGCCCATGGGCCTAATTCAGACCGGCTCGGGTTGTAAGCCATCGTATATTCACAACATTTCTCATTCGTGTCCTTGAATTCATAGGTTGTTTTAGAAAAAATCTTTAAAATGCAAAAGAATACATGGAATCCAAGATGAATCCATTTTTTTTAATAACATACTAAACCCGATCTGAATTATATATATATATATATATATATATATATATATATATATATATATATATATATATATATATATATATATATATATCAAACCCATGCTGGCCCATGATTTTGTCGGATCGGGTTGAAGCCCAGTCCGGGTTGAGCCTTCTTCCGAAAACTAGGCCCAAAACCAACCCGTTTGGGCCGGGCCACGGTCCACCCGACCTGTTGTCCAGCCTTACATGGAGCCCACCAAAAACTGAAAGTTTTTCCTTGATGAAGAAATTGTCAGCACCATCAAACACCCTTAAAGAGGTGAATAAATGGTGGTAAAAATTTTCTTTCCCCATGCATCTCATGCTTTTTGCATCATAATCTTTCATATGAAAATTCAATTTCCTTATGAAAATTTTACCACTTTATATGAAAATTCAACCTACTCGCTTTTTTTTTATGATGAAGAACCCTCATCAAAGCAAGGAAAACCCAAGGTGGGGCCGATGACCAACCTGCCTTACGTGGGGCCCACCTCTAAAAGCTATGGAGACACACCTATGTGCCAGCAGAGTTTGATCTGGTGCCTTCATCTCAGCACCCTCACTACAGTGGCGGAGCCAGAAGTTTTTTTGTTGGGTGGGCAGACTTCGGGTGGTGATCATCGACCTCTGTCGGTGGCGCAGTGGCACGAAGCTTCCATGGTGGTGAAGATCATACATCGAGATCGAAAGCCTGTTTCGGTAGTTGAGCCACCTCCTTCTCGGTGGTGATCCAGCAGCAAGCCGAAGGTCTTCCAACTGAGGTGCCTCCTCAGCTCTCTCTCGGAGGGGACGGTCCTCGCCACAGCATTGAGTCAGAGCAACTCTGTATCGCAGGGAGGCGTGATCTCCACTCTTGCACGACCCTGCTCTGATCTTCTTCGACAAGCATTCGCAAGGAAAGAATGCAACCTCCAAATCGTGGGGAATGAAGAAGAATACCCGAGTAGTATCATATTTCAACTCGGTTTTTAATTCTGGGGTGGGCGACCCTTGGCTCCGCCACTGCCTCACAACCATCCTGTGGGCGACGCAGGCGACCCCCACTGCTAACCTACCTACCTAATATGGCGCCCGCACCTACTTGGTTATCAACTAAAATCCATCAATTCCTTTGCGTCTGCAACTATCCCTGGAAATGATATTGGCTGAAGGAGAACTTTCTTTCCTGTGATTGCATTCTGACATATTTCTAGGAATATGCCAAAAGCAAGAACACAAAAATGAAAGGTCATATAAAGTTGAATATTGTACCTTCTGAGCCCGAGTTCGATCATACCGATTGTTCAATCACCGCGTCAAATACGATACCCACAAACAAATGTATTGTCCCTTCAGCAGTTTTGCCCTCCAAAAGATGAAAACTTTATAGTATGGCAGTATAAGCACTCTGCAATGCCTCAAAGAGGGGATGTAATTGATGTTTTGCCGGTTATGGTAAAGGGTCCGTGATCCAGACAAGTGATGGAAGAGCTAAGCAAGATACGTCACCATGACAATGATGGTTTCCTTGGGGGGAAAAGGATTAAGGCAGTCATCGGGCTGGATGTTTGTCGAGCATGGGATCTGACCCGGATCTAAATTTCAAAACATCGGCATAAAAATACCGACCTAAACATATTATAGCAGGATTTAGTCTAGGACTTCCGTCGGATATCCAACCAGACCCGATCAGATAACAAGTGTGTTATACTACTTTCAAGTAAAAATGCTGATTGACATTAACTTCCCATTTTCTCAACACGACAAAACCTGAACTTGGTACCAGCTGGACTGGATGTCAACGAAGTAGATAAAGCTGTATCTTTATGGGTCGGATATCCGATCCATTTCACAGCCCTGAAAAGGACACATTTTTGTGGAACAACGCTTCTTTTCATGGCCTGTGGATAGGAGTGTCATCGAATCTGGTCTGGTTTGGATCCAGGTGAGTCCAAATCTGGATTTGTTTTGAAGTGAAAGTACCAGGTCTAGATCTGGATCCTATCGGGTCTACTATACCTGGACCCTATATGAATTACATGAACCAGATCTGGTCCATACCCGGTAAAATAATAGATATTTTATATCGACAAATCACGGTTATTAATCGAAACTTGGGTCGGATCCGGGTCTGGTATGAAATTTGATCACGTTAAGAAATTCCGCGTCGGTACTGCCTATGGCATCCAAACACGAGAACCCTTTGTCCAGAGTCCAGACAGTGGTGTCCATCAAAGCCAGCTGTAGCTTGTAGTGCCTCTACCCTAAGGATGGTTTATTTTATCTCGTACGTTGCGTTTTACTGACCACCAAGTGAATAATTACAAAGTTTTTTTTTACTTAACTTAAAAAGTGCCAGATATGATAAAAAATCCAGAACATCATTTTTCACTATTTTTTCTATCCAACTCTGACTGTCCCCAACTAGAGAATCATTATCAGCTAGAAAACTCCAAATTTTGGTTGGTAAAATATTCTATTTATTTGGAGTCAAGAATGATTAAATGCACTGACCAACGGACTTTAAAAAAAAATGAACTGATTTATTCAACTTATTGGCCATACGAGGGTTAAAAAAAAAACACTTGGATATCATTTTTAACCGTTTTTTTTTAACTTCCTCTTTTATATATTTCCTAAAAAAAATTCCTGAGACGTATTCTATTAAAGTCTGAATTCTGAAAAGGACCTTGACCGCCTGCAGTGTTATTATGGTCGACAAAGCGATGTTTGTAACTTCTGCCACTGAACCTTCCAGGCTGAATACTCTCTCTCAAAGAGTCCAAGGGAAGGAACAAAAAAAATGGCGCAAGAATCAAAACCGTATAAGAAAGAAGAACGTGGAATGTTAGAGCTATGTAAAGGTGAACTGCTGTAAACGAAACGTTAGGACTTAGGACAAAAACCATTCACACTCCCCGAGCCCAGTACCAAACTCCCCCACACACACAAGATCCCCGTATCAAACTCCTTACAAAACCACTACAACCATAGTCAATAATAGGTCCCACTATCGAGAGAGAGAGAGAGAGAGAGAGAGAGAGATTTACACATGCCCAGCAAGAAACCCCGGCCCAACTCGCCGTGCCCTGCAAGGCGTAGCACGGAGAGTGCGTGGCGGTGCGACGCCCTCCTCTCATAGGAACCAACAGCTTCCAAAGCGAACACACGCATATCTTACGCGCTTACTCGGTGGTGGCTCGCTTAGTGGGCTCGTCGGTGATGCGCTTGCTGCTGCCATGAGGGCTGCGCGATACGGCGCTCCCGTCCTTCCCGCCCGATCTCGTGGCCTTCCTCGGGATGCACTTGGCCCGTACTCCCTCCGTCTCTTCCTCCGTCACCTCCGATCTGTCCGCCCTGCACAACCCAACAAAGCTCTTTTACTGTACAATGCACGGTGATAACGATAGACGGGATCAATACTCCGGATGTGCCAAACCGGACAACCGTTGCCTTCCCTACAGCCCTACAGCCTTCCACGCGTTTAAATGCAACTCTGGTACCTCTCTCTGGCTTTACGGTTTTACGCATATTCGTGGTACGCGGTTAACCGGAAGATAAAAACAAAAAGGAAAATTTTACTGCGTCGGGTGAAAAAACTGACCCGAGGTTTGCATCAAGCAGGCCAAAGGTCAACCCACGAACCCATTACTACCGCCACCTTCTGCAGAACTGCGCTGCAGAGTGTGCAGCTTTAGTTAGACGGCATTGGAGAACTCGCCCGCCCTAAACGGAGTCCAAGTCAAGCCCACCTAATACCAAACCGAGCCACGCATCAACTGACCGGGTGGGTCCACACATCCCGCTTCGAACCAATGGTTGAGTTGGTGACTCGAGTCAAACTCAGCCAGTGGTCTCATCGCCCAACTAATTTCAGAAATGCTGGCCCAAGAAGCTCGAGTCTCCATGCCTGTTTCACAGAGATACGTGTCCGACCCAGCACACGACTTGTTAAAAACGCAAGTTTCGAAACAACGCCCCTCTCATAGTGCTACAGTCGTGTCGGTTCAACGTGTCCGATTCGTGTTATCCAAGTGACGTTCCTTGCTTACTCAAGAAAGGAAAAGGAAGAGTAGAGAAAAGAGAGAGCAGCCAATTACTGGTTTACCTATCTGCGTTGTAGGAGGACGACCTCTGCAGACGAGGGACCTCCTCGGCGGCCCTCTGGTCCTTCTGGATCTCGATCAGGCTCCCGCTGAAGTACTGCTTCTCCTCCAACCGGACCCTCGCCGCGAGCTTCGGGTTCTCGCCCAGGCAGCACTCCAGCTCGCCGGCGGGGCACGCCCTCTGGTGGCGGTGCGGCCGCGGCCGGTTGACCAGCACGGAGCCGCAGGAGATGAGCTGCATCAGCACGGCCGAGGCCCTCACCTTCGCGTGGTTCACCATCCGCACCGAGAGCTCCGCCGGCGACCCCTCGGCCATCCGGAAGCTCCCCAGCCGGTCGTCGTCCTTCATCATCGCCTCGACCGTCTCCGGATGATCCTTGCCGTCCGTCCCGGACGACGGGCTCGAGGTAGACGGAGGTGGCGACACTTCCTCCACGTTCAGCTCCGTCGATGCCGCCTCGGCGGCCTCTCTCCGGCCGCGCCTCCTCTGGTCGTCCGTCTGCGTCGCGGCGTCCGCGGCCTTCCCGGAGATTTCTGCCAGAGACTCCGATTTGTAGACCTTGTACCTCGTCTGGTGTACGGTTTTCCGGCCAAGAAGGGGACCCGAGTCACCGGATCGCTCGTTGCTGCTGGAGGAAGCTTCCGGAGAGAACTCGCGTTGCTGCTTGGGTTCTTTGGACGAGCCAGAAACAGATGAGACCTTCGCCGGAGGAAGATAGTTGACGATCTCCGACCCCTTGAGTACGTATTCGTGGCCGTGGATCGGGTAAATGAAGTCGTTCTCGGAGAGATCGTGCCAGACGAACCCGTTCTTGTAGCTCCTGCAAGAACGAAGAGGAAATCCGGAAGAATCAGTTCCACAGCAGAATTTCTCACCGGAGAAATATCACGAAATCAGAGATATTCGACAGAGAAGAAAGTATTAAGGAGAAAATGACGCAATTAGGCGGGTAAATTGCGGAAGATGATAGGAAAACCAACAGATTAGTAAAAGTGTGCACACATTCGAAAATGACGGATCAAAGAAACGAGGCGAGATCACCGGATTTTTTATTAGGACGAAATATTTAAAAAAAAGTACACCGAAATAAAATGATCTTACTAATAAAAAAGAGTGAGATTGGTGAGATGGATAGACTATGGAGAAGTAGCAGAGATTAGTACGATATTGAAGAAAAACAGCACAAATTAATGGAATATTATAGAGATTTTAGCAAGAAAATGAAAAAATAAATCAGGAAAAAAGATAACGAAAAAATCCACAAACTAACAAATCCGAAAGAAGAAAAAAAGGCCTAAAAATATATCCACAACAAAATGAAAAAACGAAAAAAATAAAAAATACTTAGGGGTAGTTTATCTTTTTTTCGAATGAGAAAACTACAATTCATGAACCAAAAGAAGATGAAGGAAGAACGAGAAATCAATGCAAGGAAAGGTAAGAAAGGAAAAGAGAAAGGAAAAAAGATTCGTACCTTTTGGACGACCAGGAGTACATAGAGGCGATTCCCTTCCCTCTGAGGAGGTTGAGACGGCTCATCACGTCTGGAAAGAACAAGAACTACCCGATCGATTCAAACTTCAAAGATTCGCAAGAACGAGAAAGAAAAAAAACAAGAAAACCCTAGCGTGATCGAGAAGACTGGCTCACCTCTGAGGTAGAGGCCCTCAGTGGAGGAGAGGGGGACCTCCATGAAGTGGGGGTGCTCGAGCTGGCCGTTCCGGCAGAGGTAATAGACGAGGGGCACCCTCCGCTCCTGCCTCGCCCTCGGCTCCGTCCACACCTTCTTCCGCTCGGGGCTTATCTCCCGGCTCTTCCTCGTCGGAATCTCCACCCTCCCCCCTCCTCCTCTGGCTCTTACCGCCATTGCTTTCCCTCCTCCTACTATCGATCTAGGGTTTCTGAACTCCCCTTGATTCGCTCCTTGAGTTCGAGACGATCAACTACCAAACACAATGAAGAATACGGAAATAACGAGGAGCAGAACGAGAGAGAGGAATGAGAAGGGGTAGGGTATTTATACAGGTGAGGGAGGGAAGGAGGGGACGGTTTTGGGATTTCAAACCAAACGAAGGAGAGGATTAGGGAGGGTTTTTGGTACGTTTTAACTATTGCCCAACGTCATACAAACTTGTTGACTTCTTCTTCTTTTCTCTCTCATTTTATTTTATTTTATTTTGTTTTCTTGAGTACCGGTAAAACAAGGTTAATATTCGTTACTAACGAAGGTACGAAACTAATGAGCTAAAAATCATACGTTCCATTTAGATCGACTCAATCTAACCATATGTATTCAACATTGTTTTCTTGAATACCCGCGACTATACCTTAATCTCTAGCAGAGAGAAAACTATCGAGAAAATAATAGCTTGGCACTGAGTTCCGTTGAAAACGTTCAAAATATTGTTTGTTTTTTGTTCTTTGAAATTGTATGTCGTTTAAAATTAGGATATTTTCTTTTGTAAAAATATTTGGCATGATTTTTATTTATTACCTTCATTTCTGGAGAAGAAATAGTTTTTTTTTTTATCTTTTTATGTATTTGTTATTCCATTTCATATCTATCTTTTTATTTTTCAGCATAGTACTATTTGTGCTTTTTTGAAATATTAGATATTTTCGTTTCCCACAAAAATTGCAATGCCATTTTTTTTTTACCGTTATTTATTTATTTATTGTGTTCTCTAGTGAAGCAGCTTGGTTTTCAACTTCTTCATGTTTCCTTTTTTTTTTGGATTAAACCAAATGAATGTGGTCTATCTGATCTTTTTAGTGAAAACGTATTATGATGGTGTTGTGTAAGGCCCTTTTTCTGAGCTGCTGTCGAGATGAGACCAGAATTCACATCTTCACCAATGGGGGCTCCGCTTGTTTGGTAGGAGCAGCTAGTGCATGTCTCTTTGTGGGACGTTGCAGGTTCCAAACCCAATGGTATAGTTGTATAACTGGTAGGGGTCTGCCTAACCCCAGCTTGCCTTAAAAAAAAAATCATGGAATTGAAATCCTGATTTTACAATATCATCACCGGTAGGATCTCCCCTTCTCATACCAAAACTGGATACCAAACAACAAGGGCTGGTAAATCACCCAAACAAACTGAACAGGACATGTTTACTAGTGGACTGAGCTCGTTACTCAGCAAATACTCATGTTTAGCTGACCTGAGTTCAAGCTTGGCTTGTCTCCAAACTAAACGGGCCCAACACGTGTTGGTTCATGAAAAAACCTTCTTAATATATATGTAGAGGTGGTAGTTGTTAACCACCCGGCTAACCAGGATTTAGAAAGGTTTATCCATGTTTTCTTTAAATCTGCCCATACAAATGTGTTCTACAGGCTTGATTTTACAGGAATCTATTCTTGGTTCATCTGATTCCAATAAGCATGTATGCTTTTATAAGGTTTAAAAGATCGATGGTCTAAGATTTTTTGAAATATTCAAGTCTTAAAAATTATATTTTAATTGAAAAAACATGATCCAAGTGTTACTTCTTAGTAAATCAATCATGCCCAACACATTTGTATGATCAAATTTAAGTAAAATACGAGAACAACTCTTCAAAAGCCCAGTTAATTAAAAAAGTGGTTAACAGCTACCACCCTCTTTCTCTCTCTCTCTCTATATATATATATAAACCAAATCGAACACCTTATGTTCATAACCAACCAAACTAAGCCGAGGAGTCATGAGCTGCTTGAATCACTACTCTCAATGCAAACTCCCGAACAAAGCCCAGTTTGTAGAAATTATTTGAATGAGACAAATCAAAACTTAGCTTTAGTAATTTAGAAAAAAATAGTTTGTATACCATAGCTTGACTGCTGGTATAAATGGTCCCAAAGAAAAAGTTGGGAGAAACAAGTAACCACTTCTCCCAATCAGGGTTTTATAAATGAACCAAATGAACCGAACATAAGGTGTTCATGCTCCGGTCATTTATCGTCACTACAAGAAAAATGCGGATTAACGACGGCTGCTATCTGTCGCTAGTCCGATTAGCGATGGATAACGTCTGTCGCATATTCTTAGTCGCTAATTAGCGACAGAACTGCTTTGTCGCTACTTCCATCGTTAATTTGTGATGGATCAGCGACAAACATGATCTGTCATGAGTTCGTCGCTAAATAAGCATGGATTTGGTTTTGTGATGGATTACATTTCGTCACAAAACTAACTATTAGCGACGGATAATATCCGTCGCTAATCCTTCACAAAATAAAAAAATGTTTTAAATATAAATATTAAGAAACACTAAATTTGTGATAATTATGAAAAAAGGGAGTCAATGATAGTTCATAATAACCCACCCACGAACAAGCATCATATTCGACATTTTTTTTTTGGGCACACAACCTTAGTGCTTCCCATATATATGCATCATCTGCTGAGCAATTTTCAGATGGCATTACTTATATCATCATTGACTGCCATATTTGTTATAAAATATCAAAAAATGTAAAATACTTGGTAATGTATGATTTAGAATACAACAACGGATGAAGAAAACAATATTTGTACTACAAGGAACATCTTCTATGAAGAAGATATACATCTGAGATGAATGTCAACTACATTATAAAAAACCTTAGTTGACTAGACAAGAAAATCCGAACATATCATGATATCTCTCAAGAGTGAATGTCATAAGAGAAGAATCTCACATGAGCTTCCGATGACATCCTCATGTCTCTTTCACATTGCAGTTCCTGAAAATCTTGCAAAAGTTTCTCCTCTAATGCCTTCAACCTAAAATGAATGAACCAAAAATAAATAAATAAATAAGAAGTTCACGAGTCATCATACTAGTGCAATAAGTAATGAAACCGTTCAATTAAGTACAACCTTTCTCTTAAGGAGTGATTTTCATCTTCCAAATGCTTTAGACTGTCAGGGTCTTACTTTCTAAAGACATATGCATTAGATTTATTGAAAAAAAGAGTTGGTTCACTTCCATCGACAACATTGCCATTTTGAAGAATAGCAGCAAAATGTTGTTTTGGTGCCTGTGTATGAAATTAACAAAACATGCAAAAGCAATGAGTATGCACATCTTAAATTGCAACACAATTTCATTATTTAAAAGAATAATACAACTACAAAGGCTGTAAACGGTATGACTTAAGTAGGGTGGCAGATGCAAAAGACAAGTGTTTAACATTTCCATTAATTAACAAGGATGGCAAACCATTACATAGTGAAGATGAAAATACAGCCTCACACCCCATCTTTCACTTAATAAAACAAGAATAACCATTAAGACCAACAAAGTACCCTCAAGCTTAAGCAATATCCAAACTTAAATAAATCTTCATATCCATAACTAGATGCATAGATAGATTAAGGATGTGTACTCAATATACTGTATTCGCTGGAAATAGAGTCTTTTTTTATAGATGCATACTTCCCATGATACTGTATTCCTCTTGCTATGTGTAGACTGTAAAATGATTTTTTATTTTTTATTAATGATGTGGTCCTTCGCTTTTCTTAACATATTAGGGCTTCAGTTGAATTCTCAAATTATTTTGTTTGCTAACATCAACAAATTTTGATGAAGCAGAAACACATGAGCAGAGTGTATCTATTTAGAAAAGCAAAAAGAGAAAAAAAAGGTGGTCATATCCAAAATAATATCCTAATATCAAGAACTCTCTCACCTCCAGATCTTTAATCCTGCGAATATTCGTCATAAAAAAATGAAAAAGCATTAGCCATGTCACATGAGGAGCAAGATAAAACCAGATGTGATTTGAGAGCCTGACCCTTCTCTCTTGTATTTAGGCAGACCGATATAACGTTCAAAAACATCCTCAATATTCTTGTGCCAACAAAACCAACATTCAGAATTCAACAAACAAGAGAGAGCGAGAGATGACCTTTTTCTACTGGAGAACAAGTGGAGTCGCCCAGTTTTATAGAATTATAACCAATACCAACCAAATACAAATAATAAAAAATATATATATCACGAAATTGGTCCTCCTGTACAAAAAAACACCGAGTTACCAAGATTTATATAATTAGGGCTTTCGGTTTTCCCCTCAACAGAACCAAGACAAGAACACAAAGACACAAGGTAAGTCCAAGAAAATCAACATAAACTACATCCCGCACCAACTAAAAAGAATAAGAAGAAGAATCACTAAAAAAAAACAAAAAAAAAAATAGATTTCAGCAATGGACCTCGACTTCAAGCTAAATCATCACCAAGCAAGCTCAGTTGGCAACTTGAAACTTCCCATAAGATAGACACATACATCAATGGATACAGACCAAAAATACTGATAAAGACCATCGGGGAAATTTATTGCTTTAGAAATATGAGGAGACTTGGAAATTATATCCCCACAATGTGCATTGACTTTCAATAATCACAGTAGCAGCACTAACATAATGGAAGAAATGTAGAACAACAGTACAATCAAATTAGTAGACTCATAAATTGTAGCATGATACATTGATATAATTCCATATTCTTTGCAAACTTGTACCAAAGTTGAGCCAGTAATATAATGCTAGAGAATTTGATTGCCAAGCAAAAGGATGTTTGAATATAAGGTCTATAAAGTAAGAAAATGAGTATCCTATATTTTCCTTTTTTGCGAAACATTTAAATTGATGCTACGAGAATATCATAGTAAAACCATTTAACTTCTCATACCTGATGCACCATGTTAAGGAGAATTGTGTGACAAGTCCACCATCATCAATCGCTTTTATGGGCGCATAAGTTGGTTGAGGATCGAAAATGAAAAAAATGGAGGGAAATGCAAGAAAAGGAAGACACAGACACAGGGAGGGCCCCGGGCAAAACAGCCCTGCGAAACCCTCCCCAAAACCCAAAACTATAACTTTTATTAAGCTTTTTGGTTGGCCCGCAAGTGCACCCGCTAATGCACAACCGCTTTCAGCACAACCCATTAGCATCCAAACAGAGCATCCCCCTCTCTAACAAACCCCATTCTACCCCCTCCCATATCCAGCCATAAGTAAACAACCAACAATATTCTGACTATGACAAGAGAACCATCACACCCAAATTATCAAGAAGAACCCCAGAGCCATCCTCAAAATCAACACCCAAATCATCAAGGAGAACCCCAGAGCGATCCTCAAAATCAAGCACATAGCAAAGGGCAACACCAACACTTAAGAGAATCTGAGCACCCACTCACCCGCCCTTCCATGGCAAACCAAAACCAAGGACACGAGCGATCTTCAACAAACAAAATCATGAAAATGGTCACACTTTAAGAAATCCAAGCATTTCTCACCCATCGCCTCTTGAAAACACCGTAAAACTCTCTGATCTTCTATTTTTGGCTTAAAAAGCAGCAACAAAGCCTGCAAATAGTCGGACCCAACCTGTGAAAGGCAGTCCCTGTGAAAGGGAGTCGTCGGTCGACGCTGTGAAAGGCAGTCCCTGCCGAAGCCATGGTCGCACTAGACCAACATCAGAACCCTAGGCCCCTCATCGTAGCTCATCTGGCACACCGAGAAGCACGAGATCTTCCCCATCCCCGCCAACCACACACCTCCGGATGTCAAATCTGAGGCACCTACCTACTCACCCTCTACAGAAACCCTCAGGAACGATGCTTGGGGAAGCCAATTTAAGGTAATCAGAGAGAGGAGGGGGGGGGGGGAGAATTTCGTGCGCCATTTTGTATCGAAAAGTAGCGATGAACAATATCTGTCTCAAAATTTGTCGCTAATTAGCGACGGATTTTGAGAGAAAAAATTTTCATCGCTAATCCGTTGCTAAGTTGCGACGAATTTTGAGACAAAATTTTTCTGTCACTAATTCCGCAACAAATTTCAATTTTAGGGATGATTAGTTTTCTCTAGCTAATCTATCACAAATTTGCGACGAAAATAATTCATCGTAAATTTCTGTCGTAATTAACATTTTTCTTGTAGTGCGTATCAAGCCGAGCCGAACTTGAGTTCATGAAAAACCCAAGCTAAACGAGCCGAGTAAATGCTAGCTCATTTGCAAAAGAATATTTTTTAAAGTTGCAAAATAATAATTTTTTTTAGAGGAAGTAAATTTACAAGAAAAATAGAATTTTGATCCTAAACCTACTAAGCCAAGCTTCAATTGACTCATCTTATAATATAAAATATATCTATTATTAATTAATGAGCCCATATGTCATGAGCCAAGCATTGGTTGTTTCATTTTCCGGCTTGCCAAGCCTATTTCCAGAGTTCGAATGAGCTCTTTATGAGCCGAACAGAAGCCCAGCTACGAGCGGCTCCTCTTCTTTACTAATCCTGCTCTCAATATACATTAAAGAGAGAGTGATGTTTTCTCAAAATTGGGTTTAAGTTAAGCTAAGGTTTGTAAAACCCCGTGTTGTGTTTTATGGTACTTCCCGGGGACATGGGGTTTACACCGTTAAGTATGACAGACTTAGCCAGCACGACTAGGTCTCTGGGTCCCGAGTTTGGCTTCTCCATCTTTCATGGAAAAAAATGAATGCTAGAAGAATAAGGGTGTCATGGGTCGGATCTGGTTCATAGCTAGGTGAGTCCGAACCCGGATCTGACTTTAAGATTCTGGTATCAGGTTTGGACTCAGGTCCGGTTGGGTTTGCCATAAGAAAAACCATACCCGGATCCTATAAGCATTACATGAACGAGACCTGCTCCATATCAAATAAAATAATATTTTTATATTAAAAAATCATGTGTCTTAACCGAAACTCAGATTGGACCTGGGTCTGATATAATTTTTCACAAACCATACCCAGCTCCATATACTAAATAGACCGTTTGAATCCAACCTGATTTTACTCGGATCTCCTTATTTACCACAACCCTATAGGGTTTGGTACAGGTCAGGTCCGGGTGAAACCCGACCCATTGACACCCCTACCTACAAGAAGAATCTTTGTGCCTCTGGTGAACAGTATGGTTGAATGTTTTCTCGGTTTCAAAGATTTCATGTCTGTCTTGTACAAAAATCATGTAACTATATGGCAAGACTAGTGGCGAATCTAGCCATGGTGGGACCCATATGGGCCGATACGGTACGATACGATACTCAAGTGAATAGTTCTGTATCAGCCCAAAATAATAATAAATCATTATGTGTCAGTCATAACGTGACATCGTGTTAAAACTATTAAAATAATTTTAAAATAATATTTAAAAATATTTTTTGATATTTTTTTATTTATTAAAAAATAACCGATTCAGGCTTGCAGCTTATCAATTTTCTGCCGATAGGCACTGATACTGATAACATTGGGTCTGCCTAACCAGGACTTGACTAATGAAAAAAAACACAAGTTTTTTTCCTAGTTATCACAAAAAATGATGAAAACTTGGTCTTGGACTTTAGTTTCAGCATTACCCAATTGCTTAAACGAGTCGGACTCTTGCCAAAATGGGTTGGTTCGAACCGATTAAGGGTGCTGGTATAGGGTTCAGATCCGGATCTGACCAAATAGTACAACCATACATGGATCTGATAAGGATTACATAAACTAGACCCAGTAAAGTAATATTTTTTAAGTTTTTTACATTGAAAATTGTGGATCTTAACTATGACTCAGGTCGGACCCAGGTTTGGTATAAAATGGCATAAACTAGTTTTGAGTCAGACCCAGTACTGGTATAAGTTATATGTGAAAAGATTTTTAAATTTTTTGCTATTTGAAAAATAGTGAAAAATCTTGCTAAAGTTGAAATTAAACAACTAGATATATAAAAAATATAAGCTAAAATTGCATTAAAATTGATTTCATAGAAATCGGTGTACACAAGCTATTAACAAGCATAGCAATCTCGTAACAAACAGATACTTTAAGAGGTTGTTTGATTGCCAAGAGAAAATAGCTATAATGAATGAATTTGTCAAAAAAAAAAAAAACAGCGAGGCTCACTCTTTGTTTAAATCCATTTCAAATTTTTAATAAAATTATCATAAAAAATGTTATCTTAGACAAGTTTTCAAATAAACATTGCTAAGCCTTATGAGATTTAACGAAATTTTCACATTAATTAATCACTAGGTAGAAATAAGAACCTTTGCCACAATGCACTCAAACGGTCCCTAAAAGCTTGAGATAATCAAGTGAATCATTCTAAATGGGACAAAAAAACAATTAAAAAATATTAAACGTGACACATATTAAATTTATTAAAATAATATAAAAAAACAACTACGCCTTCATCCCAAAACAATTGGGGTGGGCGATATGAACCAACAAAGAAAATCATTATGGGTCTTCCACATGAATCCTTCTCCTCCATTCATTTCTATCCTATGCCATGTCGTCGGTGAGGTTCAAAGCATTCATATCCTTTCTTATCACCTCCATCCATGTCTTCCTAGGCCTACCCCGACCTCTTTTAACTAATAATATAAATAATATAAATTTAAGTATTTTTTATATTTATTAAAAAATAACCAATTCAGTCGTGAAGCATATCGATTTTCTGCCAATTGGATAAGTATCGATTGATACAGGGGTTAAAGTTTGCTATACATCCTACAAAGGCTTTGCTCATCAGGTATGAAGGTCACTAAGTTGATCAGATGTCATAAGTTTGAAATCAATAGGTGAAGTCCCTTGCTGCATGGTCAAAGCTAGGTGTAGCCAATGTGCAGTTAGTGTGGATCCTCGAATTTTTTAAAACAAAAAGATGGGTTTTCATGAGGAAAAAAAAATGGTCTGAAATCCAGGTTTGAATTTTAAAAATTGTGGGTTTGATCTTCAAAGTTGAGCATCTTTTTCATTTTTATTGAGCAGGGATCAACCGAACAAGGAGCTCCATATCTTTGTTTTAGAATAGCAACTCGTGAGTGTTCGTGCCTTAGTACGCAGATCCTATAAGAAAAAGCAATCTCACTGGTGGGAGCTATCAATTCTAAATATATATATATATATATATATATATATATATATATATATATATATATATATATATATATATGAATGTTAGGACTTTCAACACTTATAAAAAATTAATATACAGATAAAAATGAGCAAAAGAGAATCAAATTTCACCTTCAAATTTAATATTCATTACTACACTATTAATGGGCACGAAAGAGCACATGTGATACTTTGGCTAGGCACTGGCTTCAAAAAGGAGGGTAAGATAAGATGTTGTGGCCCTAAGCTAGGTTAGGTAGGTTCAACTAGGCTAGCCTAGGTCAACTAAGTACTAAGTAAGGCCGTGCAAAGATTTTAGCAAAGTAAGGGTGTAACTAAGGTTTTGGACTCTAGATACTGAAATAAGAGGATGCCTCATTATTTATAGTTTTTCTAGTGGATCTGAATATGTTTTTTGCATATCATTTTTTCTGATTTGGTCCAAATTATGATGGATGACTCTTAATAGAAAGTTTTTTAACCAATTGTTAAGATTCATCCACGACATATTGCCTAATATAGGTGATTAATTTTTGTAAATAGGTTTTGAATTTAGAATATTTCATTTCGAGTTTCGGAGGGTAAGATAGGATCATGTCGGCAATGCGTTTTCTTAAATCGACGAGAACTGCTGATGACAAATGTGATTTTTTTTGTTAGTGGGTACTGACGATAATTCATGGAGTGATGACGATAATTCAAGAATACTCGCAACAATTATTGTTGTTGGCAGCTAGAAACATGTTTTGACTATAACTTTTGATCTTGATGTACCTAATTTTTGGTTCATTGAAAAACTTATTTTTTTTTTAAATTTTATTTTGGTCAAAAACCTAAAATAAGTTATTTTAAATGACAAAAATTAGATTGAAGTTAAACCTTGCTTTAAAATAGGCTGAAATATATGGATTTTGTTATGAAAAATATCTTAGTAAAAAATAGAGTGTTTATAAATACCTCTATTTTTTGTCGAATGTGCAAAGCTCGATTGAATTATCGTCTTTTACCGTTACAAGTTCACATACGTCTTTGAAAAAGGCAAAAGGTTAGCTCTAACAAAGGATTGTTCGAAAAAAAACATCTTGTAAAAGACAAAGACAACCTAGTTAAGTTCAAGACCTAAACAAAAGCTAAAAATTTTGCAATAAATTTATTCAAAAAGTGAAAATTTTATTGGGATCTAGACCTAATTCTTTCTAACTTTTGATAGTAATTTGAAATAAAGCTAATTTGTGCAACAAGCACCTTATTCGATTCATGTTTCTATTTGAACACTCAACACTTGCATAAAATTAGTGTTGGTATTGTATTTACAATATTAATCATTTCAGAACAAATCAAATTAGAAAACCAGTAATGTATTACATTTACTGTTGTCCCGATCCTTAGCTGATTCGGGACTTGCTAAGCCCCGAGATCCAATTAGTTTGAGGCCTCTACTCTGAATATCAACACCTGATCTGGGTCAGAGTTCAATAGATCTGGCTCAGTTTGAATACTTTGACAGCCCAAAGATCAACAAAATTTTGAAGCCAAGTGCTCCACAAATGGGATGGATAGAAACATCATGGTAGCAAGGTGACAATTATGGGCAATATTTTGAAAATATTGCTAAAAAACATGATATTTTAGGTTAGCATTTCTAGTGGGAAAATGTTACAATGTTTTCATTAAAATGTAAATATTGTGATTTTGTCAAGAAATGATATTTACATTTTTATCTATTATGTTGTGAAAAGGAAAAATCTATTTTTATATATTTTCATATTTATTTATTTTTGCAGATAAAAACAAGGAAATTTTGAAAATTTTCAATTCCCCATGAGAAGTTGGCAGCCGTTATTTTGTCATTTTAACTTGATTCTCGAAAATTATAATTCAACTGCCTGCGTATGAGTTTGATTTGGATTTAAACATCTAGTGGCATTAAATTACTGCACGTTTGGGCACCACTGGGATTCAGGATCTTTAAAGTTCTAGTTACTAGTAGTAATTGGGGATGTAAACGGTTCTGATTCAGGTGCAAATGCCAGATCTAACTAACCAAACATTGGCTAAATTGATTCTGATTGGGAAAAACTCATACCAGATCTGATTTTTCACATGTAATCTGTCTCAGATATCTGTCAAATCCGGATATCCTTGAATCGGTAACAAAAAAACAAAAAAACAAAATCCAAATCAGATTATAATTGGATATGGTTTTGGCTTACCAAACCTGATTAGAGGGAGTCAAAATTCAATCCGATATCCGATAAAATCGGATCCATTGATATCTCTAATAAATGCTTGGCATAGAGGTCACTATAGCTTCATTGTGCCATCAAGTCAAACAGGGGTACCAACAGACTGTATCTGGATCACTGGCTCCTGTCCTCTTCTTTGAGATCAACTGTAACAAGTACAGTGCGGGTCCATGGACCAAGAGTTGCTGAGTGGGTCCCATAAGCTTACAGGGAACAGGGATGAGTATAAATCTGAGATACTCTTGGACCTGGAACCAGTTTACATATGTCTATGGATGTAAACGGTTCGGATGTGGCCAATGGCTTATTCGCCTAATAGGATGGTGGGTCAATGGATTCAAATTCGTATTCAAATTCGGACGGTGAAAAACTCAAACCATATCCAATTTTTTACATGTAAACAGATTCGAATATCCATCAAATTGAGATTTTTGTCAGACCCGGTAGTAAAAAACAAAACAAAACCATGTCCGCATCCAATTATAATCGGATATGGTTTTGGCTTACCAAATGAAACTAAACTAAATCGAATTGGGTCAGTTATCAGATAAAATCTGATTCATTGACATCCCTGCATGTGAATAAGAGGTTTGTTTTTTCCAGTTGGGCATGAAGCATGGCTGAATGAATTCGTCCAAGTTGAGTAGGGTATGGGTTATTGAAGATCGGATATGGGTCTCTCTGTGTTTGACCCGATCTAATTATTCTGCAAACTTGGTCCCATTTGTAGTGAAGCAGAGAACATACCCCTAAAATGGTCGGAAACCGGTCACAGGGATGTAAAGCTCTGGATCTCTTTCAGATGTAAATATTGCATAATTTAGATATGGATATCGAATCGGAATCACTTGTGGATCTTAAAGCTACTTGAAAGTGTGCCTTGTAACTCCGGGCTGTAACAAGCAAAGGAAATTTGTGGTAAAAAAAAACAAAAAATGAAGTAGCTTAGCTTACATAGTCACAAATCTCTCTTTTGCTTACATAGCCCCCGCCTCCCCACTCTCTTTTTCTCCTATTTCAGCGACTCAATTGCTTCCCAACGATTCTCTTGTTGAATTTTCGGTTGACAGTGTTCATGATTTAGATATTGCTATTGCATATTTTCAGTTAATTCATTCGGTTGGTAACACCCCAATTCCCCTGCCCTCCATCCATTTTTTCTGAAAACCGTGGTTAATTTTTTTGTTTTATGTTTTGTATTTTTTATTGCTTTTCTGTTTTATGTTTTTTTGAGATTCTATTTCTGAAAATCATTTTTTTTCTGTTTTCTATTTTCTATTTGTTGTTGTTTTTCTGTTTTATGTTTTTTGAGATTCTATTTCTGAAAATCTATTTTTTCTGTTTTATATTTTTTTCAGTTTTTCTGTTTTATGTTTTTTGAGATTTCATTTTTGAAAATCTATTTTTTCAGTTTTTTATTTTATATTTTTTTATGTTTTTCTGTTTTATATTTTTTGAGATTCTATTTCTGAAAATCTAATTTTTCTGTTTTCTATTTTTATTGTTTTATGATTTTTGATATTTCATTTCTGAAAAATCTATTTTTTTTTTTATGTTTTCTGTTTTATATCGTTTGTTGTTTTTCTGTTTTATGTTTTTTGATATTTTGATTTGGAAAATCTAATTTTTTCTGCTTTCTGTTGTTTTTATGTTTTATGTTTTTTGATATTAAATTTTTGAAAATATATTTTTTATTGTTTTACTGTTTTTTGATAATTTGTTTTTAAAAATCTATTTTTTTATTTTCTATCTTTTATTATTATTTTGTTTTATTATTTTTTAATATTTCATGTTTTTTTTTTACAGCCTCAAACTTTTAACCTTTCAAAATAAAAAAGCCCATATTCTCAAATCCGTTTTTGAAAACTGGTATACGAAAAAGCAACTTTAAAATGGATTTGACAAGTTACTTGTCTAAATTTTGATGGTGCTCTCAAACAAGCAGGTGGGAAGTGGGTTTCATACTTCCCAATTACCATACACGTCGAGATTCCAAACAAGCCCTAAGAGGTGAAACAGTTGATTATGAATCAAAGGTTTCCTTTTGCTCGGGTTATGAGTCCTGTTATCACCTATTATCGCCAAGATGGTAGAAAATCCTGGAGCGATCAGATCAGGTGATCTGCCGAATCATTTTTAGAAAAGTGATTTGGCATCCTCACCATCTACGTATTTACGTCCCAGAAAATCTCATCAAACTGAAGCCAAGAACAATGAACCTATTGATGGTTGGCATCATATCAGATCCAAGAGAGTGTGGGGGAAGAAAACTACTACAGCCACCGTAGACGACAAAAATCCCTTCGACATATTAAGTGATGATGCCATGGAAGAGGAAGAGGGCGATTCCACGGAAAAGATGAGGGAAGTAGACGTCGTAGATGGAGAACGAGGTACCCATGCTGCTTCGTTCGGACATTGGAGCTCAGTCACTGGTTTCCGGTGACAGACCTGGTCACAACTGGTACCTTGCCGATTTTTAAGGTAAGTGCCTTTATGTAACACCATCCCCTCCGACGATTTCTTAAGAGGGGATAAAGTTAAAAACAAAACAAAACAAAACAATGATTCTTCATTAATTTGAGGGAACCGCCTTGGGGGATGAGGTAAAAGCCTTCAGGCAACCCTCCTCCTCCACCCACCAACCGAGTGGCATAGGGAGAGAGACAAGAAAAATTAAAAGAAATTCAGGAGACTTACCGGAACCTCTGTCGTTGGTGATCGCTGGCGAAATAGGTAAGACGCTTCTTCCTTTTCTCCTTCTTGCTTTTTCCGATCAGGCATAGGGCCGGCAACCATGACTGTCGACGAGTTGCCGAGAGAGAGAGAGGGTCGTCAGGGGTCGACCTCTTTGTGTCTGATACAACGGAAGGGGCTGAGCCCCCTTTAATGTATTTTCTTTAAAAAAAAAAGAAAAAAGAAAGACCCGGTCGGTCTGGGTGTTGGTCTAGGTCGCACCCAGACCGAATCAGGCGAGTAAAAAAAAAATCAAGTCAAACTGGTTCTAACTAAACCAGTTCAGATCAAATCGGTTTTTACTGAATCAATTCAGATCAAACCAATTCAGATTGAGTCAGCTCGGGACGAATCAGTTCAACTCGAATTGGTTAAGAATCGAACTGGTTGAGACCGACTCAGACGGATCAAACCAGTCTAGTTCACAGTTCGGGTCTGACTAGGTCTCAATTGGGATCTAGTCTGATCTAAATCAGATCGTTTCTAGATCTAGTTGACCCAGACTGATCCAAATAGAACTGGATCTAGAGAGATCTAGGTCCAGATTGACTGTTCTGGATTCAAAACAAAACTAGATCTGGTTTAGATTAGTACAGGATCTAAAACAAAACTAGATATGGTTTTGATCAATACTGGATCCATATCAGAACTAGATCTGGATCAAACTGAATGGATCAATTCTGAATCCATATCAGAGTTAAGTTTAGATCCAATTTGACAGTTCTGGATCTAGATCAGTAATGGGTCTAGATCCAGTCAGACAGTTTTGGATTCAAATCGGAAATAGATCTGGATTGAGTTGTGATTTAATTTTGAATATTGAAAATAATTATCGAAATAACCAAAGTATCCTTGTGTGTACTCAAGATCTATTTTGGTAAAATAGGCATAAATTTGCACTCCGAACTCAGAATCAAGTGAGGTTTGGTGTGTTGGACTCGTATCATAAAGAAAAATCTTTGTGTTCTTTGGTTTTGGTCAAATCAGGGCACAAAAATCAATGTCTCACAAATTAATTCGGAAGGGATATTTTGATAATTTTGTTAAAATATAAGAGGTGATGTGTATTAATACAAATATGCTTGTGTAATGATCAAATCCTACTATTAAAACTACTTGAGACTCGATTGCGACCAAAACACAAAATTCATATTCGAGGTAAGAGATATTATAAGTAATTTTAGATGTGAATAAACCTCTTTTGTGTTGCATGTTATTTAATATTGTGAATTAGCATAACTTTTGAGTGTGAACATGACATGCATAAAATGGCCATGCATGATATTATGAGATGATTACATAAAGTAAATTAGCATCTCTCTCTCTTTCTCTCCCTTGCTCTCCCACCGTGTTCGACCTCCATTGCTGGACCGTGAGGACCTTCCATCTTGTGGTGATGTGTCACTCCAACGAAGAGAGGAAAGCGCAACCGTTGCCATCTCGAAACTCCAAACAAGTAAGAAGCATTATATTTATATGTGGTGCTCAGTGTCCCGTGTACAAATATCTGCAATAATTTTAAGTTTTGAGCTATCCTGTAATTTGGAATATTCTACTGATTTAAACATGCTTTCTACATCACTATATAGTACAAAACACAATACTATAGCTAAACTCATTCGCACAACCATGATCTTATTTTCATCATTTCTATGGATTTCATGTCAATAATTTTCACATTTATTCAGGGACAAGTTTCTAGACCAATTCAATTATTTTTATATTTATCTTACTCTTACCTTGTGGGTACGCACATGCATTCGATATCGTATCAGACCGAGACCATACGGACGTCTGTTATTTAGTAACTCATAAGATTAGCCATACAGATATCCAAAGAGGACGATCCATGATGAAGAGAGAACTCCCCAGAGGCTAGAACAAGAATTAGGATGCACCCTTGATACTTCTGCAGAAGACTTAGATCTACCACCTAGGACGCACTGGTAATTTTGCCCCCCTAACTCTGTGGACTGGGGACCCAGTGAGATGCCTAGCTCTCACGAAAATACGAAGGTCCACGAAACTTGTATCACCTACCATCTCCAAGGTAAACCATGAGTCCGGTAACATACATCATCTTTCAGGTGTACCCAGAGCCCAGAGAATCTGGTAACATATACCGTCTTTCAGGTTTACCCAGAATCTCAAAGTTTTTTATATTTATGTTTTCATTTAACATTTCTTTAAAACCAGGTGCGAGTCATCGCACCACGAGGGGTCCGGTAACATATACCATCTTTCAGGTGTACTTAGAGCCTCACAACTTTATGATGTTGCATACATTTTTAATTTTCGTTTATTTTCCAGTGCGAGTCATCGCATCACAGGGGATTTTCCCAAAAATCTTGAACCCGACTCAAGGTTCACATATTAATAAATAAAGAACTCAGTTTTTTTATCTCCAAATTAGAAATGTGTTTCTAGCTTTTGAATTTTATTTATTTATTTATTACATATTTATTTATTTATTCAAGACAATCAGGGAATAATTTGTATTTATAAAACTATTTTGGGCTATAAATTACTATATATATATATATATATTATATTTAAATATATATTTGATGGAGTTTGTAAATTATTGGAGTGTATTTGTGTGTTATTTGGCTCTTGGTAATGATTTATATGGTAATTTGCTATTTTTGGCTAATCTTGTTATAAGTGGTATTTTTTTGAGTTTTTGGCATTTGTGATCGCACACGAAGGGTTTGTTGTATTGCTTGGGTAGCGGTCTTTGCAAACTTTGAAACTCCTCGATCTTTTGAGTTTCGATTCATTGTTCTTCACATTATTAAGGTAAGATACCTTAACTGAACTTATAGAGAGCATATTTAGGCACTAATTGTGTAAGCATGATGTTACATTGAATATCTAAATGAATTGCAAATACAAGTTATGCTCACACACTTCACTTAGTTGTGGATATCTAGGACTCTTGTGATTGTAGTTCGGAGATCATGCTTGTCATGATTGTAATTAACAGAATATGGAGTGTGTTTGTTGTAGGTACACCTGTGTGTGAGTTTGAATACCTATACACTTATGAATATATAATATGTACGCAATGTGTGTCATCATACTTTGGTTTGCGCATACTATATTGCTTTGCGTGTTTGTATGAATTTGATACATGGTACATATATAACTACTATGGATATGTATAAGTCGTGTTCGATGCATACTGTGAATGTTATATATATTGTCTTGTCATATGATAGACTTATTTATTCTTGTATAGAAGAATGCATGCGAATGTTATGAATTGTTTTGAACTTGTATGTCTTGTTTGCTTGAGAAATATATGCGTATGATGTATGGTAGGATGGTTAATGAGATTTTGACCAACCCTTATACAATTATATCTAAGGTGATATATCGATTCATGCGGTAAAAAATGCATATGACTTTTATCGTGTGTGCAAATCTTGAACTACGTAGGAGTTATGTATGTTGAGGTTTAGTTGCTTCGTATTATGAAATGTGCATGTTCACATATGCATGCATAGAACTCATATTTTATTTACGCATGCTTCGAGGTTCAATTTACGAAGTACAATATTCTTTGTGGCGATGATATGATGCGTAGGATAATATGCTTATGTATGATATGATTTAAATGCCACATAAAATAAAATTATAAATGTATACGCTAAATGTTTAAGTTCAATAGTGAACTTTGGTTCATGAAGCCTTATTGGTTAAATATGTGATTTTATAATTTTAATGCCATATGAAGTGATATATGATGTGATGCTTTGATTGCATACATGCTTATGCTCGTGTTGATGGCTATCGACCCTGAGAGTGGTCAATTGTATTGATGCATGTATCACAATAGTTTTCAGTGGATATGGTATTCGTTGAGGAACTATTCCCAAAGGATTCTCTGTGAGGGTGTGCATGACCAGATCAGGTAATTTGGCTAGAGTTGTAAGTCTCTGTGAGGAAGTGCATTGTCCATGAATGGGTAGCCCACGAAGACGGTATATTCCTGTTAGGAAGTGCAGTGTTCAAGACCAGGCAAACCATCCATCTAGGGCGGTAACTCCTTGTGAGATTGTACATTTCCCAGACCAGGTGATCCGACGTGGATTTTGTAAATCTTTATTATGAATAAATGAAATATTATGATGAATTATGATGATCTTCTGAGTTGATTGAGATAGTCAATTATGAATCTATAGATTTGGCTGTTCTATTATAGCATGATTATATATTGAACTCAGATATGATAATAAAATCCTTATTGATTTTAGATCTTGATATGAGGTTATGATTGTGATGCTTATGTTAGCGTATAGGTGAATGATACATCACGCCTACAAATGACTAGTTTTGACTTATTAGGTGAATGATACATCACGCCTATATAGTTTCATTGCAAATGATTGCATTATGATTGTCTGAGTAAATATATCACACCTATGTATTATGATTGATGTGTATCATGAATATCTAACTAAATTACTTATAAGGTATGTGTTTCACGTTGGAATGATAAAATATGATTTGACTTATTATTTATAAGAATTATGAATGCATATGAAAATGATGCAATGATCTGAATGTCTTAGATGCATATATATATTTATGTGATGACTTTTATGACTTAATGCATATAGATTATGCTTTATTACGTGAGTTAAGGTTGAATAAATTATGAAGTGATGAAATGCTTTTAAATACTTTATGTTTGAATGCTTGAAATGAATGACTCATAGGACGTTGTTCCCTTGTCTATCACTTGACGATGGATGAATAATATATCTTTACCTTTAAATGCTTGATATATTTTTTTCAAGTTTGAGTTTGGGTTGCTTTACCAGACTTTAGCGAGTCTGACCCCGTTTTATGGGAGACAGGTAATGCAGGTAAAGTATGACAAGTAGTTGGAGCGAAGGGTTGGTCGAGCTGTATCCTCGAGGGTGCACTCTTACCTTGTGATCTTTGTATTCATGATTTTTTTGTTTTAAGTACTTGATCATGTAGAAACTGGAGTATTCTTTTCATACTCTGATTAGAAATGAAATTAAAACTCTTCATATTTCAGTCTTATATTATACGTAGTTTGAAATGTGTATATCCCATACATTTTGATTCGATTGTTATCTTTAGTGTAACCGCGCTCAAAGTCTTAACCGTTTTTAAAAATCATTTTCGCATTATAAGATCTGATTTACTTCTACTTATAAAAAAAAAATGGTCTCGAAATTTCAATATTTGAAATATAATTAAGGTTAAAATTTTTGGGGTGTTACACATGTTAGTCATGATATGTTATGAATATTAGAAAGAGATTATTTTGTGATAACATATCTGTGTGATAAGTTGCTAATAATATGCATTATGATGAGATTATATTTAGACTTGAGTTCCCTTTATTCTATTCATGTTATGTGAATAAATATATTAAGATTAACATGCATAACCCCTTAAATCTCGAAAGTGGTGACCTGTGGTAAGGGCTACCTGGTTCACGACCAGAGTACAACCACCTTGAATAGTGGGCCGTTGGTGATTTAACATTATGGAGACTCTATATCGTTGTGTGCTTAGTATGAGATAAGTGTGAACCCTAACGCCATTCTGAGATTAAAGAGTGAGATCTATTGTGATCATTTCACGATATCACTCGCGAGAGAATGAGTAAAATACAAATTTGAGAACATGGTTCTATGTATTGAACTTAGCTTATGACTTAGGGTTATACTCAAAGAGTGTTTGAGACTCTAGATGACCATGGATGATTGAAAACCATCATGGTTAGGATGTAACCATGTCGAGATTGAGATTGAGCCTGACCTTTTGGCTAGCTATCGATGGGGTCTCCTTTTTGTTTCACTATAGTATCTGGTAGTCCAGGGATCACTAGAAGTATATGGTTCATTATTTGGCCAATATATAAAATTGATGTATTCTACGTGGGTTGCTATGCTTATAAACGGCTATGAATGGTATAACTGACCTAGGGTTAGTTTGGTGTAACAGAGTGTTTAAGAGAGTTAATGGGGGGATAATTAAAACATACAAACTTGTGTGGTGTGTCGAAAACTAAACTCAGACTAAAGGCGTAGAGCCCACTACAATTGTAAGTTAAAATGTTTATTTGCTTATAATTATTCCTTACTAGGTTGTAGACTTATCCTCCTGTATAATTACAACTGTAGGTTCCGGGCACACTAGCACAGGCAGGATGTGATCAACTACTTCTTCAGCAGAGCACTTGATAGCTTTTATTTTTCTAGTCATTGAACATTTATATATTTATTATTTCTTATATTATGAATGATGAACATTATGAAAGAGAGTTATTGAAAAAAGAATAAAAAAATTTCTTTTAGCCATGTTTTCTCTGTGTGAATTATGTATGCTTTTCCTCTCGAAAGTAACACCAACCGAACTTGGACTCTCGAGGTCCAAAATCGGGGTGTTACACTTTCTTGGTTTAAGTAAGATAGGTGGCATGAAAGTTAAGCTGTTGATGGAAAACAGAGAGGCGGTGGGAAACTAGACTCACATGATTTAAACCTTGAACACGTCTATGGGTCCTTGATTATTCACCCTAATCATTTCTCATGAAGATTTTGTTTTGGAATGTGAGAGGCCTTGGTAGATCCTGGGATAGACAAGAAATTAAGTCTATTTTATACAAGAAATAAAGTAGACCTTGCTTTCCTGGTTGAAGCAAATATCATGTTGGGTGCAGTGGAAAAATCTTGCAAGTGTTTCTTAGAGTTTCAATCATTTGACAATTTTGAATGTTCTCTGTTTTGTCTTATTGTATGCTTATGGAACCCGGATGCCATCAGTTGATGTTATTTATTCTTTAGAGCAAATTATTACAGTATATGTAGAGGACAATTTAGGAGATATGGTTGTGTCTAGGGATGATAGTAGACCGAGGGAAAATGAGGCCCCACCCTATTTGGACCTGATGGAGGACATGAAACAAGGATGAATGTTAAAATCAAAACATGGATGAAGGTTAAAATCAAAATCCGTGCAGGTATGGACTTATGCTTTTCCCCTCCCCGCCCCTTTCTCATCTTTAATCCCTGCCTTGCCCTATCCGTAATCCTTTTTTAGGGATGACAGTGGAATGACGGGAAACAGGGCCCTGCCCGACCTCAACTCGTTTGGACCAGGGGTGAAAGACATAAAACAGGGAAGAAGGCGAGGATGAAAGGCAAGATTTTGAGATAGGGCGGGGGTGGAGACCTTGTCCTCCGCCCTGGTCCACTGCCATCCCTACTTGTGTCTAGTGTCTACGACCACAATTATTACATAGAATATAGAGGTTGTAGCAGAGCATGAGACACCACCCTAGTGACTCACCTTGGGTGGTTGCAGGAGATTGAAATATAGTTCTTAATCAACAAGAGAGAATGGGCGCTTCTATTTGCATCTCAGACTATATGCTCTTGGAAATCCTTCTTCCTCACACTAAATTCACATGACATAATAGGCAATACGATCATAGATTGAGGGCATAAAAATTGGATCGTGTTCTGGTGAACTCCATATGGGTAAATCACTATATATCATGAGTCATGGGTGGATGTGCTTTCGAAGAGCTGCTTAGACCATAATGGTGTGATTCTCTGCTACAAAACCAAAAAGATGTATAAATCTTCATTCAAATTATTTGCTATGTGGTCATCATCCCTTGAGTGCAGGAGCATTATAGAGGAATCTTGGTAGCAAAGGCTTCATGGCTTCCCTATGTTCACAGTGACGGCTAAGCTCGACTTGATCAACTCTAAATTAAAAGAATGGGATCGGTGCAATTTCGGTAGTGTGCAAGATAATATCAAGAAGTGCATAGAAAGGCTACATGTGATGCATGTAGACTTAAATTGAATAAGGAAAGTGTCACTTACCAGATATGGCTATGGATGATCTGAATGACACTTCAGTGGAGGTGGGGTGGCTGTCATTCTCCTCAACCAATCAACACCCTCAATGAACCCATGCCAGAAGCAGGACCCTTGAACCCCAGAAATAGTGAGAGATCGATAACACGTGGGTAGTTCACATCACACTACTACAGATCTCCTTATTTATAAGGATATTTGGAGGGAGGTCCATAATGGGTATACATGGACAGTTATGAGGCCTTATAAGTGTTCTGCAACCCCCAAAACCTAAGAGTCTCTTCCATGTATGTTCCTTGATGTACCCATGTTAATATGAGTTACATCCAAGTTAGAAAAACATTTTATCGATGTTCATTATTGTTATCTCGATTCAATTTAATGTGGGTTCATATGCTATCTTGTATCACAAGAGTGAATCATACGAGTCATGAAGATGAACACCTCTATATGAGATGTCATATTTTCATGTACTATAATATTATTCATTTTAAGCGATAGATTCTCAACTACTATAGCTTGTCCAGGATGCATCCTATTTCGAGTATATGTCATATCGAGTTTTCTCCCTATGAGAGGCGACTTACTTTGGGTCTTGCTCAGTTTGACACCCGGGTAAAATACAACTCATGAATAATATACCTCTCGATTGTTGCAACCATTTAAGGTGGTAATTCCCTCATGTACATGAGGGGATTGTAACCAAGAGAAACAAAGACAATTTTGTTTACACAATTTTGAAATATGAATTGAATGCATAATTGTATTTTATGAAATTTAAATATGTTTCTTCATAGTTGTTAATTTAAAATATGTTATATGGTTTCTTGTTAAACTATCATACCTAGATAAACTATATTAGAATTATACCATGCTTTGATGAACTCTGACATTTTTTATGGAAATGTATATTTTAATATTGTGTAATTACTTGAGATTGGTGTATACCTATCAAGCTTTCACGAGTCTGACCCTTTAAAGGGATTTCAGATGATTAATATGCTTGACACTGGATGGCGAGATGCAGGGGCGACGCCAAAAACCAAGACCACTGAGGATCCATGGGTAGACTTAGGATTTTGTTTCATTTTTATCCTAACTATTTGTATACTTGCAACTCTATCCTTTTTATCCATCTTACAATATTTTTGTGAACGATTACTTTTACAGGTATAAATCATTTTGGTTTTTATTTATGAATAGTTCTTTGAGTTTATGCTATTGGTTCATACCTGTAACCTGCTCCAGAGTCTTTCAACCTCTGCATAAAAATATTTATTTTTATTGTTTAAATTTTTAAAAAAATGTATTTATTTTTAAAGTTTTGGGGTGTTACATGAGACCCTTTATTATTCACCTTTTCTAAGGCAAGCATACTAGTCATTATCAATCACTTTGATGAAAACAATAACACTCAAAATTGCTTTGCCTTCTCAATTCTTAAGGAATTGACTTCAATTAGTGAGACTAGTAGATCATATAACTAGAGGCAATTAGGCATTGTACCTTTAGGTACAATCATGCTTCATGGGCTGGTGTATATACCTACTATTACACCTTTTGTGAATTTGAAACACAATGACCTACCATTGGGTAGAATCATTGTTTTATAAAATCACGCACAACTGTAATACCAAATATCGCTCTCAACACGGTCAAGATAACCCTCAATCAATACTATTCACGTTACTTTGGTGATATCAAGGGTGAGTTGATCAAAATCTTTTTTCGTAAGTATATGTAAAGCATGTCCAAACATAAAAATAGTACATACATTCATAATCTCATACTTAAATAGTCATTGAGAACTCAAAACAACATAAAACATACCAAATATCATGCTAAATTTATCAAGAAGTATGAGATTAATAATAAAGATATGCATTTAATAGTCATATCCAGGATTTGGGTCTTATAATAGGTCCTTAAAGACCCTAAACTGGTTACTAAAGCCCTAAAAAAGACCTTGAACTAGTATGAAAAATCTTTTTGGAGGCAAAATTCTAGAAGGCAATCAAAACACCTCATTCTTTCATGCCCCTTTCCACCAAAATATTCTTAAAAACAACATCAAATTCTTTACCAAAGAAGATGGTAACAAAGTGGTTGGGTTAGACTACATTATGAAAAAGCCACACTGTTCTACAAACACTTATTTCAGTGTGAAGGTGTGGATAATGAGTTTGAAGGAATATCATCTCTGCAGGTGAGCCTAGAGGATAATGAGATGCTGATTTCTAGAGTGATAATGATGACTTTAAATTGAAAAAGGAGAGCACTCTAGACCTGAACTATTGGCATGTAAAAACAAACACATACTGGTAGACGTCATGGATGAAGCAAAGTGCGGGTGCTCGACATTCTCCTCAACCTATCGACGCCCACGATGAGCTCAGGTTGTCAAGTCGATGGTGAGCAGGACCTTGAACCCAAATGAGAAATGAGGACACCATGGTTGCACTCAATAAGCATCTATGCCTCAATTTATACAGTGAGGAAAGTAGGAGGTTACATACATGGCATTCATGTATATGAACCCTTCACATGCCATATTGAAAGTGAACTTTTCACATTCACGTAACCCCTTTCCCACTAATTCACCACTAATGTCCCACTAATGCCTTCATTAGTGTCAAACCTGGTCACACTTAAGGTTGAACCCAAATTGAAATGTTCAGCATTCTTCCACTTGACTAATTGACACAGAAAGGCAAAAATTTAAAGTTCATATCATTATCTTGACTTAATTCTTCATGTGGGTTTACATGTTATCTGGTATCGCAAGAATGAATCATGAGTCATGAAGATGAACACATTTTTATGAAATATCATATTTTCATGTACTACAATATAATTCATTTTCAGTGTTTTAGCATGTTAAGATTATCTTTATGAATATGTTGGTCTCTAATTCATTATATTGATCATTTAATATTGTTATTCTGCTATTTTTTCTAACCAAATGAGAGATCTTTTATGCAAAATCAACAATAGTTAAATTCATAAAGAATCAATTTAGTTTCATCAATGTGCTAACATATCACTATAACATATTGTCATACATCAGAAGAAATCAAAAGACCCATCCTCTTTATATGTTAAAAATATAATCCCGATGCTAGCCCTTTAGTAATGAGATATACAATCATTTTCTTCATACCGATTGTATCAATGCATACCAGATGATCCTCAGTCATTTATTTCACAACAAAGTACTTTAACTCCATGTGTCGACATGAGGTTGAACTCTTCTTGTTATTCGATGACATAATTGCTTTATTATCACAAAAAATCTTTGGTGGTCTCCTAATATAGTCCACTATACCAAGATCTATAATGAAGCTTATAATCCATATAGCCTGAGATAAACGCATAAAATCAATAATTTCTACCCCAATGACTTTTAATTTTTTTTTCACTGTCCTATAGTGAGAGATGACACTTCGAATATTCTTAGTCACTCGTGATTGCAAAAGCAATATACTAAAATTATTTGAGTACTCACACTTTTTACAGACAACCTTCAAAGTTACTGCTATATTCTGTGTATGAGTGAAAGATTAATCGATATATACGAGATTCATATTGAAAAGGTAAATGTAAGACCCTTTATTATTTACCTTTTCTGAGATAAGCATAATTGATTTATTATCGTTTCACTTTAATGAAAGTGATAATACTCATAGTCGCTTCATTTCCTTAATTCACAAGGAATTGACTTCAATTGGTGAAACTAGAAGATCATGTAACTAGAAACAATTAAACACTATACCTTTGGGTACAAACATGCTTCATGAGCTGATATACATATTTACTATTAACCATGTATACATTTGGAATACAATGACCTTTCTTTGGGTTGAATCATTGTTTCATAAAGTCACACATAATCCTAATATCGAATTTTAACACGGTCCAAAAAATCCTCAATCAACACAACTCAGATTACTTAGGCGATTCCATGAGTCAGTCAATCAAGATCTTTTACCAAAAACATATTCATTTTAAGGAGCATGCCCATGCACAGAGGATAATGCATATATATGCAATATATTATAAAAAATATAGGTTCATGCTTCAACTTCTATGTATATATAAATTTTAATGAAAACACATTACAAATGTCATAAATTTAGTTATAATTTATGCTTAAAACATTATGAATAACTTAAATAACATAAAACACATGTATTAGACATGCATAAGTCATGTTTTCTTAACTATAAACACGTTTAACTCATAAAAAATGACAAAAACATACTCTTTTGGGTAAAATCCAAGGTTCTGATGCTGAAACCAGTCTAAAAATGCTCTAAACTTGTTTCAAATGGCCCCAAACCGGTTATCTAAGGGTCTGAACCGCTCTCAAAACTTACAAACTGGTCTAAATCATGAACAACTCATAAAACCTTAAAAGCGAATGAGAAAATTCTTGTTCTTTTATTGATTTATGAAAACATGGTCTCCACATTCCGAAACCAGTGAAAAACTGATAAGAACTAGCCAAAAACATCTTCGAACTGGTCCCAAAACGTGCCATATCGGTCATAGAATCAGTTCAACTGTAAATAGTGCATAGACCCCTCTTCAGATCTGATCCGATCCAATCTAGATCCAGATCTAGTTTTAATGGATCTTGAGTTGGATCCTCCGGTTCAAATCCAATTTGGATCTAGACCCATACTGACTGGGTCTTGGGTTGGATCCCATGATCTAAAAACCGATACGGATCCAGATTCATAACAAATATGGGTCAGATTCAGATCCTAAAATTGGGTCAGATCTGGGCCTCAACCTGATCCATAACAAGAATCAGATCAGATCAACGAGGATCTGGTCCAAAAGGACCCAAGTCGGATCCAAGACCATGATCCAATTTGTCTCAGTCCGTCCCAAACCCGAAATACAATAGGATCTACGTCCAATCCATTTGGATGAGACCCAGACCCGAAACCACAAAATGGGTTCAAGACGGATCCGATCATCTACCCGTTGTCTGGATTAGACCCAGACCCAAAACCTAAATAGGTCAGGGTCAGATCCAATGGGTCGGGTACTGACATGATCCATCCGGTTCCTTAGTGGTTCGAGTACGTGGATCGGCCTTGACCCACAATATGACGCTCAATATGACGCAGGCCCAATCAAGCCAAAATGGGTTTGGATCAGGCCTACCACCAAGTCATTATACCCGATCCAACCTGGGTCACAGCTCAGAAAAAGGGGCCCGATGGCCTTCGGCTTTCGGTTTTCTCAAAAAACTAAAGGCCACAGACATCGTGTTAACGCCTCCACACCCTTTTCCAGTGGACGATGATGGCGAGACCTCCGACGATGACGACCATCTCACCATCAGCTCCCTGATGACAATAACCGGATTGCCGACCGAGCCAAAAATCACCTGATGGTGCCACCATCCGTTTCTATAATCGATTACCACAACCCCCCCTACCCTATTTCGGAGGATGGCACCAGTGAAGCCGCTGGCGACGGCGACCGGTAAGGCCATCGACGACGGGGATCGTCTAGGCCTCATCGACGACGGCGATCGGATAGGCCTCATCGAAGACGACGATCGGTGATCGGCTCCCCTCCCTTGCGACAACAACCGGATGGCCGCAGGTAAGGGTTAATTTTTTTTTATACTCATCTGCTGTTGGGGCTGGAGTCGCTACCCGCGGTCTGTCGTCGCCTACCCAGCCTGTGAGGGTGGGCAATGGCGCCGACGAACCCCATCATCTACCACCATTCAACGACAGAGGAGGGAAAAAACAGAAAAGCAATAGCAAAAGGAGATTTCTGCATGCTGACCCTATTTCAACTACCTGACATCACCAACACAGCAACTTGCCCGAACCTCTGTCGACGATGGTGACAATCGCTATTGCGGGTCTCCCTTCGTCAGCGGTGCTGGCAGAGGCGAAGGCCACTCCGTGAGAGAAAGAATTGTTCTCCTGTTTAGACAGGTATACTAAAAGAGAATAAATTGAGCATAAAAGGCTTGTCCTCACAGATGGTAATTATCACATATGCTTAATGGTTGGGAGTTTGCAGTATGCCTGATATTGCATTTGCTGTGGACCGTAACCTAATGTTAGCGTTCTTTAAAATGCTATAACCTAAATGTAAAAACAAATAGCATATGCTCGGCGTTCTCCTCAACCTATCGATGCCTACGACAAGCCATCAAGTTGACGGAGAGCAAGAACCTAAACCCAAATGAGAAATGAAGATACCTTGGTTGCACTCATCAAGCCCCCAAATTTACAAGAAAAAAAGTGAGAGGGTTACATACATGGCATTTATGTATGTCCTGCCATGTTGAATATAAACCTTTCACATTCAAGTAACTTCTTTCCCACTAATTCTTCACTAATGTTATACTAATGCCTTCACTTAAGGTTAGATGTTCAACAAGATGATTCCCAAGAACCGGAAAGCTTCCTCACTCCAGGCCCATTAGGTTTTGTATTTTTTCTATAAAATTATTTCAACTGTCATTGTCAATAGAATGAGGCCCATTCTGCAGCAGATTCTCTCATAACTAAAGAGCTTTTTTAAAAGGTCACATCATCCAAGAGAGCAGCATCATTGCTCACTAAACGGTGGACACCATAGCTAACAACAAAACAACCTCTTTCATCTTTCTTGTTTAAAACGAACCTTGTCAAGGCGAGTTAATTGGCATTTCTTGGAAGGATCCTTGCATTTTTTTGGGTGCAACAAATCATGATGTGCTTTAGGACCCCAAATTTGCTATGTTTATCAATGGCCAACCGGGTCGAGTTCAGGAGTCCTTGGGGAATAAGACGAGGAGACCCTCTTTCTCCATGTCTTTTCCTCATCGTCATGAAAAGATTGTGGAGAAGGTTCATGATTAAAGAAGAAAGACGAGCCATTATTCCATGCAATTCAGTTGGAGCCATTCATTCATTCTATGCTACCGATCTATCTTTTTCTTAAAAGACAGGACACTCGATCATGAATTTCTTTAAAGCTATCAAAGATTTTGAATCCAATTCTGGTTTATTTGTGAGCATTGATTATCATAGCAACATGCCCTTGATAAACAAATCCATGAAATTGGCTCTAATAAGATTTCACCTGAAGAACTTCCTTGATTATCATAGCAACATGCTGCAATATTTATGGTGTTTTGTTAATCAAATCCCAGACAATCTTCTTGTTGTGTGCAGTTGGAATGGTGGAGAAGGCATAGACCGGTTGCAATGGTACCACTTAGAGAGTCGATACCAAAACAAGTTGGGAGAAATCTCGCAAAAGGGCAGAGGCACGGCCCATCTACAAGGCGGTTTGGTCCAAAAATGTGGTTCCCAGGGCAGCCATTACTCTTCGATGGGCTGTGGAGGATAGATTGGTTACGCAGGACTGACTCCAAAAATTTGGATTTCAATTAGCAAGTTGCTGCCCAATGTGCATGGAGATGGCCGAATCGAAAACCCAACTTTTTTTAAGCTGCAAAAGAGCTCGCAGGGTGTGGAAATGGGTCGGCCTTTTGTTTGGAAAGTGGGTAACATCCTATACTACAATGGATCAAGTGATTATCAGGACAAACCACAGGATTGGTTTCCTTCCAGTAATGATATCTGAATGTAACTGCATCTCTTAACCTGTAGGGATCTGCCTAACCCCAGATTGCTAATCCAAAAAAAAAAAAATGGTGCACGTTAAAGGAGGCTTCTGCTCTTTTTCCAAAAAGCGGGAGAGGCAATCAAGAATAGGGATGGCAGTGGACCGGGGCGGGGGACAAGGTCTCTACCCCCGCCCCATCTCAAAATTTCGCCCTTCATCCCCGCCTCCATCCCCGTACCAGTTTTGATCCCCGTTTCATGTCCTCCATCCCTGGTCCAAACAGGGTGGGGCCACATTTCTCTCCAGTCCACTGCCATCCCTAAAGGCAATTTAGTTATTTTACTAAGAGAGATCGGGTCGGGGCAGAAAAAAATTTAAGTCCATCCCCGCCTCCATCCATGCACCGGTTTTGATTTTAACCTTCATCCCCATTTCATGTCCTCCATCCCCGGTCCAAACAGTGCGAGGTGGGGCGGGGCCCCGATTTTCCCAGACTACTGCCATCCCTAATCAAGAAAGTTTTTTTTTTCACTTTAGTTATGGTTAACTCGTGATAATATTGTGAAATATTAAAAAGATGCGAGATTTTCAGAAAATCTCATGATATTATGGAGAATATAAAGTTTTGTGAATATTTTGCAATAGTATTGCAAGTTTTTTCAAAATCTCAGTGATATTTGTGACTATGGTAGCTTAGAGTTAAATGGATTGGATCATATGACATATGATGCTACACAACATATGTTGATCCTAGCCATCCAATTGATGTAACTGGACAGCTAGGATCAACATATGATGGATTCCATCATGTCATATGATGGGATCTGTGTTCTGCTTAGGGTCGATTGAGACTGTGCAAACTTCATACTTGGTGTTGCAGACAGTTTGGACCTGTGCAGGTCCATGCCTTGGTCCTACCAAAGTGTGGTCCAGTCCGGTTGTTTGATGCAGTGGAATAGAAATCTAGATTTGGTCTCGATGAACCTGACCAGACCTATCCTGATTAGGGATGCAAACAGTTCATATTCAGAACAGCTAAATACATGGGAATTCGGATCAGAATTGGATCCAAAAACCCAAAAATTGCAAAACCTCTATCCTGGATCCAATCCATTTGCACCCCTAAACTAATTATGTAAATTCTTTTTTCTTTCTTTCTTTTTTTCAATAAATGGGTTTAGATACATTAATGACCATGTTTGGATCTATATATAGTTGCTGGATCTGGCTTGGTGATGCAGGTGTGAGCTAAGATTACCAGGATCCAAAATATTCATGGGAACGAGTACCCCAGATCCAAATGGTCAGGCTGACCCGAATTCCCATGCCTATTTTGTGTCAGATCTAGTATTAGGTTGAGAAGAGTCAACTGTGAGTAGACCTACGAGGAAAGCGAGGAGACAAAGCAAGCTTGCTTATAGCCCATCTCCTTAGGTTGCGTTATTGGGAGGCACATACTTGAGATCCGAATGGGTAAATAACTGATCCACTCCAGATTTAGGGTTTACCTATAAATTCAAGAGGGGACTCAGAGTGTCATTGGAATAGAATTTTTCGCAAACCCGCTATGCACCAGACTGCCAGAGAGACCTTAGATTGCTTGTAATCTCCATTTCTTTCTTTAAAACCCTAAACATTGTCACTTTTCCTTTTTAGTTCCATTGTTATTGTCCACTTCATTTATTGCATTAAATTTTCAGCTTTTTTTAGTTTAAATCGTAGCATAGTTATGCATTCTTGGATTGTGGATGCTTCAGTTTTGGTATTAGAGCCAGGTTGATCCGATCCAATCAGGCACCCAGAACCCGGTTCAAGGGGTTTGGGACATGGTTTGGATCGGTTGTGGGTTCCAAGACCTATTTTCTAGGGTCTTGGACCTGGTTCAGCCCCAATTCCAATCCGCATTGACCCATTTTCAGTCCCAAGCCCACCGGGTTCGACCCAAAACACCAATTTTGATTTGTTTCTTACAACCCAAACCTGGATTTGACTTAATCAGACCTACGGGAGTTTCAGATCTCTCTTGGGCCGGATCAAACCCATATTGAACAATATTTTGGGTCTAGATCAGGTTCAAACCAAACATCGTTACCCCAAAACCCGATCCAGATTCCAACCTATCCTAACCTAGGTCCAAAACCCTAATCTGTTTGTGATCCAACTGGATCCAAAACAAACCAATAATTTCAGACCACCTAAACCCAAACCCTGCACTAGACACAAACTTGAACCCAATCCAAATCCAACCTAACCTAATCCCAACCCAAACCCAAACCCAAGTGCACCTACTATACCCCCACTGAACCCCATACTTAGGCCTTACCCTCTCCACCCTAACCCAATTATTGGAACCTTCCATGACCGAGGTCCACAGATGGGCGACTCGCATTCCCCGAGCTCCAGTTTGGGCTACCCACAGTTTTCATCATCCGATCAGGGTGATCAGAGAAGTAGAGAGCTGCATAGTGGCTACCTTCTAGAAAAGGAGGCATTGTGGTGCATGGTTGGCGATAACTTGGTTTAACATCCAGAGTTAGACTGTGAGTATGATTTTTGGCATGAGCACCCAAGTGGTCCAGTGATTCAACATTTTTGGGCCAGCAAATGAGTGAGTGGAGATGTGAGCTGAAGGCCCAGGATCGAATCCTTCTGCCACATGGGGCGGCTGTTGTTCGGGTAGGGGTCCATCTAATCCCAACCTGCCTTTAAAAAAAAAAAAATTGTTCAAATCAAGCTCAATCATAAGCAACTAACATATATAGAGAATATGTTGAAACAAAAGTAATGGTTAAATTTAGCTAATAAGGGTATGTTCCCTCGACTTAGTAGCTCCTCTTAGGTACAATAGACTTCAGGTCTAAGCGTTCATACCCCAGGCATGCCCCTAGGATTTAGGGCCTGCACAAAATACCGATTGAAGACCTGAACAGCTGAGAACGCCTCCCATTGTGAGGTCGTTGAGCATTTTGCTGAACAGTGTCCCAACAAGAGTCTTAATTTGGAGTCGAGGAGGAAGAGGAGGGTCATGTTTAGTCTCAGGATGAGGGTAAACAAGAGGAGGATGTGAATATAGACAAGCAAGTCATTGAGATAAGTGATGAGGATTTCTAGAGTTACCAGAAGCTTCTTAGATAAGTGAGAAGCCCGCTTCTCAAAAACTCGCTTGGGAAGCACGATACTTTTCGCTTCCGAAACTTGATGGGAATCTTGATTCTCCCGTATTTTTTTTTATGCTTTTTCACATGCTTCAACTACTCTTCTTATATGTTTTTTCACTCTACATTTTTTTATGTGTTTTCTTTTACGCTTCTCACTCTCTGTGTGCTTTCTATAAATTGACAATCATCATTTTTAGATTTTGTTAAAAAAGGTAATTTTTACAGTAAAAAAATAATAAAATTTAAGAATAGTCATTTTTATTTGTGTTCTATTTAATTTTCATATTGCTTTTTTATTCTTCGCTTCTTGCTTTCTATACATTTTAAAATGCATAGCTTCTCATTTTTCACTTTCCGTATCGTTTTTCTCTTTGGCTTCCTATTCTGGCAACCTTGGTTTTTATAATATTTTTTGCATCTACTGTACTTGTGAGGACTATTCATGTGATGTTACGATTGATAATGGGGCTTGCAAAAAATATGGTGTCCACCGTGAAATTAAAGACTGAAAAGCAATCCCCAATCTTATAGGATGTCTTGGTTCAAGGAAGGTAACTAAGTGTCCATCACTACCACTTGTGGAGCTCATTATCATGATGAAGTGTGGTATGATGTCACCGGTTTGGACTCCTGTCATATCCTATTAATTTGCCCCTGAAAGTATTATAGCAAGACCGTTCATCTGGGAGCAGGAACACCTACTTTTTCAAATTCAAGGATAGGAATATGAAACTTTCTCTTGGGGGAAGGCTTTTAGTCTTACATACCCAAGCCAATCATGCAAACTGAATTGATGGGTCTCTCCTATAAGGAGTTCTTAGATCTTATCATGATGAGGGATATTGCCTTGCTATTGTAGCTGATTGTTTATGATATTCTCTCATGTTTCACCTCCTATTGCTGAGTTTCCAAGGCATCATGTCTAGCTATTTGCTTGATGGATTACCTCCTAAGAGGTTAGTCTAACATGCAATCAATTTTATTTTGGGATCTAGCCTACCCCATTTGCAGGCTTATAAACTTTGCAGAGAGTGTGAAATTGCTGAGGCTAGTTGAGGAGTTCCTACGCAAAGGCTTTATACGTGATGTTGTAAGCCCTTGTGTTATGCTTGCTTTAAGAAGGATGAGGCAAAATGCATGTGCATTAATAATCTTGCAATCAATAAAATCACTGTAAAATATCATTTCTGAATTCCTGAACTAGACATGTTGGACTTTTGAGCCGGTTCAAAAGTTTTTTCCAAGATCGATTTGAAAAGTGGTTATCAACAATTGGCATACACGAAAGAAAGAGATGAGTGAAAAACTGCTTTTAAGATTAAAGATGAAACTTTATGAATGGCTAGTGATGCCTTTCTGTCTGTTAAATGCACCTAACATATTCATGAATGTGATGACTCATGTGCTTCAACTGTTTCTAGGCAAATTTGTGGTGATCTATTTTGGTGACATATTGATTTATAGTTCTTCTAAGTCTACCCATTTGACCTGCCTTGGAAAATTTTAGAGGTCCTACAACGTGAGAAATTATTTGTCAATGCCAAGAAGTGTTTCATCTCGACAGAGTCTCGTATTCTTAGAATTTATGATTTTTGTTGATCATGTCAAAATTGATCCTGCTAAGATTAAAGCGATAGTGGATTGGCCAACTCCCCAAGTTTTGGGTGAGGCTAGTAGCTTTCACGGGTTGGCTATTCTATCACTGGTTCATTCAGAATTATAGTATTATTATGGCACCGTTTTCGAGTGCCTTAAAAATACTAAATTTCAATGGACACCTACAATAGATCAGAAAGCTTTCCACACCATCAAGAACAAGATGACCCATGACCCAGTGTTGACACTTCCAAAATTTTTCATGGTGTTTGAAGTCGAGTGTGATGCCTCACTTGTAGGAATTGGTACCACTCTTGGTCAGAATCATCATCTGATCTCTTTTTTTAACAACCCGAGCCTGCATACTGGACTTGCAGTTTTACGTGGTTTACCTGCAGATGTTCAGAGATCTGCGAAAACTACGTGTGCATCTCCCCTGGGAGGTTCGAAAGTCACGTCACTCTCGAACATTCTCCATTCATTAGGTTCTTCCTACGAAGGTAAGCGGAGAACTCATACATAATTTATAACAACTTGCAACCCTCTTCCTCTAATGTGATTTACTGCAAATATCAGCTGATGCGTGCATAATGTAGAAAATCTAGTGCCCCTCTTTCCGCTAAATGGACATTTGTGGTTTCTTAGGGTTTTGTTGCTAATGGTAGAGAATTCATGAATAATTTAGAAAAATGGGTTGAGTTCTTTCTCTTCCAGCAAACATCGAATTTCCTCTGTTTGTGTGGATCTTCCTCATATTTTCATTAGATTGTTTGTATTTAATTTTAATACCCTTTAATTCAAATTTGTTGGTCAATCGCTAGATATTTGTGCAAATGTTTAGGGTTTCATGTGAATCTGTCCATGATTTTATTCTCTCTCCCATCGGCTCCCCTCCCACCTCTCTAAAAATTTTGTGAATTTCTCATTGTCTTCCGAGTTTCCCTAAGAGTGAGTAGCAGTGTTGTGATAGGGCCAATTGTCTCTCAAAGGTCGCTGCCTTTTTAAACAAAAAAGACTATATGATGCATGTCATTTCGTATTCTAGTCAGTCATTTTATTAAGAGGTAGAAGTATGGAGTGCTTCATTCTCATTGCATGCCCTAGGTTATTTTCTCGTCGTTGGTCACCCTGACTCTCATCACTCTGTTTGTCACCTCAACAATGGATTCCATCCCACCACCCTCTAGAACAAGGTCAAGATCTGGCTCCCAAGCATATTGCCACCCGCTAGGAATGTGTCATTCTCGTGGTGACATTACGGTTATCAACATCTTGATATGGTTTCGTGCTGAGTGTGAGAGGGTTTTCCATTTCTGACTGGTTGGTCTGTCATCATCCACCTTACTAAGGTTTGAGGTCCTTAACTGGCTCAAAGGATTATTCAAGTGCGAGAGATTAGTGTAGTTTGATATGTAAGAGGACAACCCAAGTATCGGCGCTATCCATGCATCATTTTAATACCTCGATGACATGGAGAAAGTGAAGGATATCATCTTCTTATTTACGGACCGAACGAAGAAATTTGTCTCCCCCCTTTCCCGTCTTAAGTGGATTTGGGTCAGTCTTGCGACCGACTATTACCAAGATGACATCTTCAACCAACTTAGAGATGTCGTTTGTGAGAAATTTCGCATTCTCGACCCCAATTGTATTGACAAGAAGATTGGTGTTGGGTATGTTATGACTATGACATTCAACCCCCCCTCCATTTCACCTCTTGCGATTTGCATGTAAGTTTTGAAATTTTCACCAATGTTCACTTGTGGGAAGAATGGTTGCCCCCAACAAGTGGTTCAAGGAAGCACACCCACGAAAACATGCTTCTTCCTCTCCCTAGACAGTATTTGGAAGCCAACAGCAATCAGCAATCAGCTTTCAGCACACATTGGCAATAGGGTGATAAGGATGAGAACAAGGAGGAGGAGAACGAGGAGGATGAGGAGGGAAGTAGCCGTATGAATGTAGATAGGGACTCTACATCAGATGGACAAATATTACAAGTTTGGTAAGACCATATCCGCTATCACCTCCCATAACTCCAGTTCAGGTTACACTTCATAGCAAGTACCTGCCACCCTCTTATTTGCGAAAGAAAGTTTTTGTATTTTTGTTTGTGTTATAGGTGTTTTTGTTTGTTTCTTTGATTTTTTTTTTGTTCATGTTCAAATAAAAAACCATGTGTATTGTTGGGTAAGTTTATGTTTAAATAAAAAAAATCAAGAGGAAAAATGTGTGAATATGGTATAATGCTGAAAAAATGAACACCAGTGACCAGACTATACGTTGAGGATGATAAACAACTCGCTCAACAAAACACGAAGTACCACGTGGTACATTACACCAAAAAATTATGAACCTCCAAAGATTAAAATGAAAGTGAATAGATAAAAACAAGAAATCAAACTAGCAAATTTTTGGGCGGTTGTTGCTCAGATGCACTCTTTTGAGTTGCGAGTCCGGTAAAATTGAGCTCGGACATTGTATGGTACACAGAAAATTTGCTATGCTCTAAAGATTAAAAAATAAAAGTGTGAAGATTAAAGTGAAAATGAAAAAATCAAAGTTAACATGAAAAAATCAAACTAGTGAGTTTTTGGAGAACCTTCCTCAATATGTGAACATACACACAAACATCATGCACAACTTAAAACAAAAAATTAAGGTGTATCCGCTTCACACTATTTTGAAAGGATCTAGTCAGATGCGCACAAATATATGGTGCATGTCCTGTTAAAAAAAAGTTAAGGTGTGTTCGCTTCACATTATTTTGAATGAATATGGTTAGACACACACAAGTATGTGCCGCACGTCCTGTCCAATAAAAAAATTAAGGCATGTTTGACTTCACACTATTTTAAACGGACTTGCTCAGATGCACACAAATATGTGGCACACATCCTATCAGAAGAAAAAATTAAGGACTCGGACTTTGATGCACAACACTTTCCTGTACACAGGTCCAAAAGAGGAGATTTGATAGTATTGTGATATTTTCTATAGAGGGAACTATTGGTTTAAGAATCTCCATTGGTTTGCAGTATCAGGCACAAAATGTGGACTTATCTATAATCATATAAGATCCTAATTCTATGGTTTTTGGAGTTCTTTATATATGCCATTAATCCTCTACCCTACGACCGCCTCCTCTTGCAGGATTAATCCTCCCTATTGATGGTGCAATGTGTGTGGTCCTAGAAGGTCACTATCTAAGTTGAGTTTCATTTATTATGATGCAATAATTTGGTGTTTGATTTCCTATGACACATTGCATGTGTTTTGTTGCTTCTGTTGATCATAGTTGCTTTTTTGCCTCCAACTGTACAGTTGCTGATTCTTCAATTGCAGTTGCTCTTTTGTCTTTAGAGTTGCTCACAGTTCTTTGATCTCTGCTTTAGCATCTGCCAACTGCGAATGCAAGTCATCTGACGCAGCTCCAAAGTCAAAACACTCCATTGGTTTGTCTCCTGTAACGTATGATGTTGATTCAAAATTTCATACCACAATACTATTTTCAATTTTCAATGGCAAATCAAAGTGAATAGCATACTTTGTAGGCATACTATTGACACATCTTTGGTTGCATCTTATTATTTTTATCACAACTTAATTACCCCTATCATGATACACAGTTTTTTGGTCATTTTAGAAACCGTTATGTGTTGGATTAACCACCACGATTGACGTGGTGGTTATCCACGATGTGGATACATCCCCACATCAGGGATGATCCATCCGATAAACAAGGTATAGGATAAGGGGGAACAGTTATGCAAACCGTTCCCACCCTATGCTTTATAAATACAAGGTATCATGAGCGACCCATATGCGAGGAATACAGGTCTACTCACCGGCTGCCTGAGGAAGCTTGCGCTTGTGGTAGCTGCAGCCCGGCTGAGCAGAGAACCTCTGGCGACCTCCATCTCCGGTAACCACAACCTGCTAATGGCCGGATCAAGTATGAGTTCCCTGCATTTTTGTTCTCTGTTTTCCTCTCTTTACGCAGGGCCACCGCCATTTAGGGGAGGCGATGCGTTCGCCGGACCAGCGACCCAACATTATACATTATGGGCATTATTGAAAACTAAACTCCAATTTTAATAGTGCCTGTTACCCTCGTACTGATGGACAATCACGTACTCAATTTTTTTTTTTGTTTTACAGAGTTTAATTGGTGATAATGAAGCCACAGGCAGAGTTTACTTACATTAATACAGTGAATTGGTCCACTGGTAGATTGCCTTTTTAGAATGTCTATGAGCAGACACCTAATTACCCAAGTTGTGGATCTAGCTCCGGCTCCCCCATATTATTGTGGGGCTCAGATTACATTTGCATGAAATACATTCCAACAGGGCAGGCTGATTCAAATTTTCATGTGTATTCTGTGTCAGATCTAGTACTATGTCGAGAAGAGCCAATCGTACGTATATCTAGGAAGAAAACAAGGGGGGCAAAGAAAGCGTGCTTATAGCCCGTCTCCTTAGGTTGTGTTATTTGGAGGTCCACACATGAGACCCGGACGGGTAAAGATCTGATCCACTCTAGATCCAATAAGGTTTCTCTATAAATTCTAGGAGAGACCCTAAAGAGGCCTTAGATTGGTTGTGATTTGCCTCTTTCCCTAAAACCCTAAACTTGATCTCTTCTTATTATTGTCATTGTTACTATTCATTTATTTCATTGAATTTTCAGTTTTCTTTAGTTTAAATGTAGCATAGCTTTGCATTCTCGGTTTGAGGGTGCATCGCTAGGACTGCCTATGGATCCAGTATTGGACCCATTTGTGTCTATCCAAATCCGACAAGAGATACAGACAGTCGGGTTATGTAGGATCGAGAAAATGGTATTCCAAACCCAATTGTACCATATAAGTATTAGAAGAACCTTTTTTTACTTGAAGAAACAAATAAAACACCAGGCTAGGGTTAAGATCAGGTGGGATATCCAGCAAATATCGCAGCTCAAACCCACCCGGTTAATATTTGGGTCGGCCCAAACCTGACCTCAATATTCTTCAGGTCTTTATTTTCTATACCCTTTTTCAGATATTTGGACTTTGGGTCGATTTGGATATCAGACAGATCTACCAGACCCGACCTATTTGTCTGCAACTGCTCCATATCACCTACTAGAAGAGCGGATAAGGTAAAATGAATTTTACAAGGTGACGGTAAAACACCAACACAAGATGTAACACCTGTCAAGTCTTAAGCATATAAGTTGGTTAGCCGGTCTCAGGACATAGGGCTAGGAGTGTCAATACTCGGACCAGATTTTTGGGTATGGTATCGGGTCCGGACCCAGGTCTAATCAGATCCACTATAAGAAAAAATCATACCCAGACCCAATAAAAACTACATGAATTAAACCTGGTAAAACCATATTTTTTATCATTTTTACATTGAAAAATTGTGGGTCTTAATCGGAACTCGGGTTGGGTCTGGTATAAAATTTTACAAACTATCATGTTCATGTATTAATCGGACCTTCGGGTTCAGACCCGGGTCTCAATCGGGTCTTCTTATTTATCACCATACCCGAACCCTATAGGGTTTGGTTCGGGTCGGGTCAGGGTTAACCAGGCCCATTGACACCCCTAGATAGGACGTGTCACATGTAGTAAATAAAAGATTTTACCTGAGCCACTCCCCTTAACGTCATGTTGCTTTAAGTTAGGGATCAAAAAGTGGAACGTGAGGGAAACAAGCTGAGCCGCTCGTGGCTTGTCTCATGTCCGGCTTGTAAATAGCTCTTTCGAACTCCTAAAATAGGCTTGGCAAGCTGAACATGAGCAATAGGTACTGGGCTCATATAAGCTCATTATGTATTAAAAATATATTTTACATGTACTTTTTTTAATCCTATTTCTTCCTGCTCCAAACCAATGTATTTTTTTTTATAAATAAGCAAGCTTGAACTCAGCTCATTTTCCCCAAATCCACCCCCGTTCCCTGAATCTCTCTCTCTCTCTCGCTCTCTCTCTCTCTCTCTCTCCCTCTCTCTCTCATTGGCCCTGTTTCTGTCGGTTCGATTCGGCAAGATCAAGCCAGAATTATGCAAATGAGGTTATCTGAAGATGAGATTTTTAGGGCCATCAAAGGTTTGTCGTGGTGGAAAGCTTCAGGTTCTGATGGGTTTCATGTGGATTTCTTTAGAATTTTTTGGTCTTGTGTGAAGCCTGATATTATTAACATGTTTGATGAGTTCTATCGCAACTCCAGATTGCCTATTCAAACCCACTTGACAATTATTTCTTTAATTCCGAAAGAGGATGCTGCCACTGATATCTCTAGGTTTCGCCCGATTTCTGTTATGAGTGCCTTTTATCGGATGATTGCTAAGGTATTGGCTAATAGGTTGAAGGTCGTGGCTCACAAAATTTTTTCGAACTCTCAGTTCGCCTTTATCCACAATAAGAGGATTCACCATTCATTCATCTTGGCCTCTAAAGTCATTCACTCATTACATCTTAGTGGACAACCCTAATTTTCTCTTAAATTGGATTTTCATAAAGCCTTTGATTCTGTGCATTGGCCCTTCTTATTTCAAATGTTATCCAATTTTGGCATTGGTCGTCATTTTTCTGGATGGGTGAGGGAATTGGTCTCTAATGCTCATGCCATGATTAAGATTAACGGCACTAGAGGTGGCCAGATCAAGTTGGGGCGTGGATTAAGGCAAGGCTGCCCTCTATCGCCTTTGTTGTTCAATGCCATTGTTGAGGGTCTCGTGGTGTTGCTCAAGCGTGCTGCGGAGAAACGCCTGATAGATCCTCTAGATGTTCTAGATTTTTTGGACCATATTCTTATTTATGCTGATGATATGATTATTTTTGGGCGAGCAAACGTGCAGCAGATGCTTAGATTCAAGCTTATTCTCCAGTTCTTTCTTTCTCTTTCTGGGCTTTCCCTAAATGATAGCAAATGCTCTCTTACTATGTTCAATGTTCAGTCTCCTATGCTTGCAGTGGGTAAACAGATTTTTAATTGTGCAATCTCTGAGTTGCCGATGACATATTTGGGTCTGCCGTTACAAGTGAAACGCCTCTCTTCCGCTGCTTGGGCTCCAACTATTCAAAAAGTGAAAAACAAGCTTCTTTCGTGGCAGTCTTCTTATCTCTCCATTGCTGGCCGTCTGACCTTAATCAGACATGTTCTTTCTTCTATCCCTGAATTCTTCATGTCAATGTTCGTGATGCCTGTGGGCGTGGAGAAGCAAATTTGTCGTTTAATGTCGGATTTTCTTTGGTCTGGGTGTCAACTTAAGAGTAAGCGCCATTTGGTTGGTTGGCGAACGGTGGTGTTACCGAGGCGTATGGCTGGCTTAGGTGTTTTTGCTCCAAGACAGAGGAGTATTGCTCTTGTAGCCAAGCAATGTTGGATGGCTCATCAACCAGGCTCTCCATGTGCTCGCTTGCTCCATGCTAAATATGGTGCTCCTGATTTATCTCTTTTTCGCCATGGAACCCGGGGTCTGGCGATCTCGCACTTGCGAAGCATGTGGCTGAGAGCCTTATCGTCCTTCAGAGATCAAACTGGGGATGCTGGAAATTATGATCAGTGGTTGCAATGGGCGATTACTCCAAATGGAGCGTTCCACACCCACAAAGTGTATAGATCGTTGCTCCCCCAAGGGGCAGATTGGTTCCCTGAGTGTGCGTTATGGGGTAAGGGCCCTTCTCCAAGATCTCGGTTCTTGGCTTGGTTAATTTTGCATGATAGGGTTCAGACTCACAGTTATTTAAAGAAGTTGGGCTTTCAGTTTCCAAGTTGGTGTGTGTTGTGTCAAGCTGCTGAAGAAACTACTTTTCATTTATTTTGGTCATGCCCAATCTTTGTGGCCCTATTTAATAGGACGTGAAGATCTCCGAACGTAATTGTCAAAGAAGAGTCTTTTGCGCTTGATCTTCTCATGGGCCCTATTGAAATTAGACGATGCAAGCAGTGGAGACTGATCTGGAAGACATGGTTGCTTACTACTTGGTGGTTTGTTTGGATGGCACACAATGATGCTACTTTTCGTCAAATTTCGGTCATCTTTAATCATCTTGTCCATAAAATCCTGGTTGATGTATATGCAATATTACGTATGCATCTTAGAGACCTCTCCTCTCATCTGAACGACGTTCACTCAGCGGTGGTTTCTTCTAATCCTGCGGATCCTGGTTGAGTAGGCTTTGTTGTTTTGTTGCTAGCTGTCTGTAGTTTCTTTTCTTTAGCTTTGTTTCTTCTGTGTTCGGTTCATGGGTTCAACATTTTGTTGATCTTCATGAGTATTAATGTTGATCTTCTTTCGTCTCTCTCTCTCCCCGCGATCCCACCTGTAGTGTGGTCCCCTCTCTGTTCCCTGCCTGCCACCCCACAGCCAGGCGACCCAGTCCCCCCCCCCCCCCCCCCCTTTCTCTCTCTCTTTGCAACTCTACCTACCTCGTGACCTAGGTTATATCCCCCTCTCCATGATTTTGTCCCTGCCCGCGATCCCACTCGACCACTCTCCCTCTCTTTCTCTCTCATTTTTCTCTTGCCCCCTTCAACTCAACTTTTTCCCCCCTCTTCGTAGTTTCACCCTTGCCCATGGCCCCACAATCCCCCCCCCCACCCACACTCTCCTCCTCTTTCTCTCTCGATTTTTTGTAAACGGAGCCAAGTTGCTGTCTAGTCCACATATAGGATTCAAATCCAGAAACCTTGTCATGGCCTACCTGGCAGTTACAAACTATATGATTAGAACCCATGATATCATCCTTTCATGCACTTGTTTCACATAACTATATGAGTTTCTCATCATGTCAAAATTTAAATATTATTCCTTAATGTGCAATGTCATGCCATATATCATAAGGTTGTCATATTCATTTTAATACATCACAATGTAGGTCTTACTTTCTTAATTAGTCATGGGGTTTCATATTGTTCTTTCATGACCATACCTTAGAACATCATCATGTCCATATGCACACTAATAGTGTACTACTGATTTTTGTCAACTCATGAATCTATGACAAAATATGATTTGCCAAACATAACAAATACTTCCACTTTTTAAAAATTTCACCATAGTTAATACTCCACTATTCATATGCATCATTATTACATGCAACATGCTAAAATTCTCATCGGGTTAACCATCACATGATCATTTTAGATCGATATATATTCAAATCCAAACAATCATAAATATTACTAAAAACATGAATAACACCATATTTCATTTCATGCATAAAGCTTCTAAATCATGAAAAATATCCCTTCATGCATTCACACAAGCAAATCATAGGAAGCATGATTTGTGATGATTATTTATCATCATATGCAAATAAATATCTACATGCATGTTTAAATTATAATTCAGGTCTCACTTTTCTAATGCATTGCAATTAAACAATATGTACACTAAGATATCATAAACTCAAAGAAAAATGCATTAGACGTAAAGCATAGCATAAGTCCTTATATCCATATCCGTATTCATTTAGATATAAACTAGATCTATATCCAATGTGAGTTATCCCATTACCATTTTGAATATCCCAAACATGATAAGCCCATTTCAAAGCTTTAATCATATCAAATATGATAATCAACTATCAAATAATAAGCATGTCAACATATAAGTTCATATCCATTATCAGATCCACTTAAAAAATCTATATCCATATCTGAAACAATTTTGAGATGTTATCAACAAGTCCAACATAATCAACATTAAAAATGGATCCACATGCAAGTTTAAGAAAAACCATGGATCACATAGGATTTATCTGTAGTCCAAATCCATATCATTATGTTTCAAATTTAAAGAAATCAACACCATACGTCCATCATTATACATATTTAGATCTATCTAGGTCAAATCAAGACCCATACAAAATATATTATTAGGTCCAAATATATGCCTTGATACTATCTAGATCTATCATAATACTTGAATCAAATCTAGATCCATACAACATATCTGTCAATATATTTTCAAATTCTTATCTGGACTAAATCTGGAACCATACACCATATTTGTCATTTTACTTTTTTGGATCCATACAACATATTCACCATTATACTTTTTTGGATCCATACAACATATTCACCATTATACTTTTTTGGATCCATCACTAGATCCATCCAATAGGATGACCCAATAAAGAACTATCCAAATGATATATTCATTAAACCATATATAGTATCACAAAACCAAGTTAAATAAACTTGAATGTCATTATACTAATTTAGAACCATAATAGATCCATAATAGAACCAAACAAGGGTTATCCATAATTACATGCAATAAAGTAACATATAATCATATAAAATATTTTTAAATCTCATATGGATCCAACTCATCTGTATCATGTATGGATTCCACATCATAAGTTTTGAGTCATAAAATAGTTCTAAAACTGGTTCTACATATTTGATTCATATTGAGTTATTTGCTCAATATTTAAATGACCTCAAAACTCATAAGATGACATAATATTCAAGTATAATAATTGTGTAAGCAGGTCCAATAGGTTCAACTAAATCCAATGGTGTTGCCTGGATCCAAACTTATTAATTAGATCTATTCAGATCCATATAGGTTCAAGAAATCCAATATGGATTCAACTAGGTTTATTAGAATACTACATGTTTCAACTAATTCAACCTTCTCCTATGTCAGTTTTATTGATCCAAGCATCAAATCCAACAATGTTTAATTCAATTCAACTTGATTCACCATAAAACTGGATCAATACTAGGCATACTAGATCCATATATTAATATGATTGAAATAAAATCTACACCACAAAAGCAAAGAATTATCTACACTTAGATCCAAAACGTATCTAGCATGCTACTATCCGGATCCAAAGACATACCATACAAAGCGCACATAATGGATCAATTATGTCAATATAAATAAATTATAGATCCTATCATTCTAATCTAGATATAAACTTACCTTCCTTAAGAAGCCTCAATCTGGATCATAACTAGATCCAAACCAATTTTTGTGTCAAAATAAAACACCGGGAGGTTTCTAGCAAATCAAAACAAATTTTCTATAAATTCTGAAAAGTTAGGAGATTGTTCTTGGCAAAAACAATAAACCAAAACCTAAAACAGAATTTTTTTGAGTTAAACAAAACAATTTGAATGCTTTTCAAAAAATTTAGAAAGTTCAAGAGTCTATTTTAGAAAAAAATTAGACTCCAACCTTGTCTTAGGTATTTTCCAGAGAACATGCATGTTCTAAAATTTACCAGAAACAGAGCCCATGTTCTAACTCAAAAGTTTCTCGACAAACCCTTGTCTTATATCTTTCATTTTTTTTCTTTTCCTTTTTTTTTCCTCTCTTTTTTTCTTTTCTCTTCTATTTTTTTTTTTTCTTTCACTTTCTTTTCTTTTCCTTTTTCCTTTCACAGTTTTACCTTCACCCGTAAAAGGGGGCCCGATTTGGATTTAGGAGTGGGCAGTAGCTACCCTTAGTGCCAGCAGTTGTCCGGCCACCACCGCCTACCACCGACCAACGGAGGGAGCGGTAGTGGGGGTCCTCTCACTACTGAGCACGAGCACCATTGTCGTACTTGTCCCCCCTCTCTCGCTTCACTGCAATCTGGCAGTTCTTTGACTGATCTCTCCTTGTCTAAATTTGCCTCCTTACACAGAACACCAACAAGTGGAGCGACGGAGGTGCTGACGGGTCTGACACCATCATCGGTGGAGGGCTCTCCATCACCTCCTGCCTTTGTACCGGGATGTTGCCTTCCTGCACGAGAGTCGCCTGCGCCTCCATCATAGTCGAAGCAGAAAAATGGCTCCACCACCTTCTGTGTGCACCAATAGAGCCTCAGACTCCGACTGCGACCACCCGATGTCGGCAGTGATGCCACCCCTAATGTCATTGTAAGGGGTCTTCTCTGCCCTTGATGTCGGCAATGATGTTGGGGTTCCTTCTGCTCCTGACATGGGGGGTTCTCCTCCGCCTTTTTGGATCAACCGGATTCGTCTAGGGTGCGGGCATGGGATCCTCTCGTTGTCAATGAGATTGGGGACAAAATCAGCGAGGCATTCATAGTAGGTGAGAACGTCCTAGACGGTCTGTACATCGATCAAGATCGATGTTGAAGCTTTGATTCTATATTTTTTGAGAGGGTCGGGAAACCCCCTTTTTTTTTTTTTTTTAGCTTCCTCCGCTGCAGCTAAACTCTGTCATGATATACCAGCGAGCCACATGTACGACCGATTGGCAGGGGTATTTTTTTCTGTCTCCCCATCCTTTTTTTTCTTATTTTTTCTTTTCACCACCTCACACCGGCAGCAAGAACCATCGGACATGACCGTCAGGCGGATAAGCCCTTCTAACATTGGGATCCCACCTGCGATAACCTGTCTCCAACTGCCACGTCTCTCTCCTCTGTTGTCGATTCTTGCAAGAAGCACCGCTGATTGTGCTCGGCATTTCCTGGGTTTTCCAGTGAGGGTTGTGTCCTTGCCAATCTTAGAACGATGATCGACATTGAATCACTGCACACACTAGAACCGTAGCTCCACTATTGTAATTCTGGGATCATCGATGTGCGCAGTGAGGGAGAAGAACCAGAGAGACCAAGTTGAGAAGAATGGGGGATTTGGAGAATTTTGGAAAAATGGCATGCCTTAGGGGGGGGGGGGGTCAAGGTTTCCACCCCCGCCCCGCCTCCCTGGCGGGGATGGATTTTATCCTCCACCCCCGCCCCGCCTCCCTTGCGGGGATGGATTTTATCCTCCACCCCCGCCTTCATCCCCGTTTCATGTCCTCCATCCCCGGTTCAAGCGGGGCGGGGATATTGCGGGGAAAAGTAGTTGGGGCGGGGTTGAAGCGGGGATCGGGGCGGGGCGGGGAAAAGTGCACGTCCATCCCCGCCTCCACCCCTGGACGGGGATGGATTTTAACCTTTGTCCCCGCCTCCATCCCTGTTTCATACCCTTCATCCCCGGTCCACCCCCATCCCTAGGGTGGGGGAGGGGGTGTGTGTTTGTGTTCCTGTTCGGTCATAGCCTGCAGGGCACATGGGCTTGGGATTTATAGTCTTCTCATGGATTACCATTTTTTTTAGCCTTGAATGTGGACTTTTAATCTCATTCATTATGTTATAATGGAACTTTAGTTCACATGTTTTATGAGTTACGAGCCCACCATTGTGTGACTCCTTGGATTCCATTGTGAGCCCATATGACCACACTAGATCCAATTAGCAAGATCTAACATAGGTCAGGTACATGTTTGCACATGCCCTAATGTTTGCACATGCCCTATGATTCTTGGATCATGTGATTCTAAATCACAATCACCCTATTTTCTCAAGGTTAGTAGAACATGAAAAAAAAAAGTTGTGATTGTTATTGTGATTATTAGTTGTGTTAAGGAAAGTATTGAAACTCAGCCCAATGGCAATGTGATCAGGGTTAATCCTCAAGAGAGGCAGTTGGACTTGAGGGGACGTGATATGGCATGTAGTGTTGGCAGTCAAGGCAATCAAAAAGGTATGGTAAGTAGTGTTGTTAATGAATGCATTCAGATAGGTAATATGTCAAGTGGTGTTGGCAGTCAAGGCAATCACAAAGGAAATAGAATGAAGTTGGCAACATAAAAGAAACATCAAGGCAACTTGGTATGCAGCCATGATCAAAGAAAATCTCTCCTAAGTGGCATGTTGGAGAAGGAAACCCATAGGAGGCAATAATCGCTGCCCAAACCAAAAAGTGCAATTCACTTACCATGTAAAAGGAAATTCTATTCATATGCTTCACAATTTTGTAAACCTTGGCCGTCATATGTTACATGCCTTAAACAAAGACTCATAAATTGCAAAGACTAAGATGTATAAGTAGTACCTCCACTCACCAAAAATGCGTAGAGTGGAAAAGAGTTAAGAAAATACGAAGAAAGGCAAAGGTCTCCCTTGTGAAAAGGGAGTCCTTGATCTTCACGCAGACCTGTCAATCGTGAGAGAGAGAAAGAGAAAGAGAAAGAGAGAGAGAGAGATTCCAGAGAAAGTGCGTCAGTCTTCTGTGGTTGTGCCCTTCATTCTATTTATGTTGAGTATAAAAAATATTAGGGTACAGAAATACCCCTTAACAACATGCTAATTTACATTATACATTGATTGAGTCTGGACCCGATCCAATATATAAATCGGGTCGGGTACTGCATATACATAATGACGACTTCTTTTCAGCCTCCCTCAAGTTGTGCATGGTCCTGAACCATGAACAACTTGCCTTTCAGAAACCAAAATCTGTCCTTTGTCAACTCTTTAGTAAGAATGTCAGCAACTTGTTCTTGATTCGGCACATACATGGGTTAAATCTCTTTATCTTCAACCTTTTTCCTAATAAAATGTTGATCTAATTCAATATGCTTTGCTCGACTATGGTGGATGGGATTGAAGGACATGTTGATGGCACTTTGATTATCACACAGTAGCAGTGACCGAGCAATCGGTTCTCCCATTTCTGTCAAAAGATGTCTTATCCATGTAGCCTCAGTCCTGGCAGCAACCATCGATCTGTAATCAGCCTCAATGCTTGACCTAGCAACCGCCTTTTGTTTTCTACTGCTCCAAGATACCAAGTTTGGTCCAATGATGCTGCAATAATCGGATATTAATTGTCGTTCATCTGGATCACCCGCCCAATCAGCATCAGCATAAATGACAATTTCATGGCCCCCACCTAGATCTAATTCTCTTTTCTTGTATACCAGCTCATCACCAACTGTACCCTTCAGGTAGGGAAGTATACGTTTGACTGCTTTCATATGTCACATACGAGGTTCATGCATTAACTGGGATACTTGATTAACCGAGTATACTATATCAGGTCTAGTAAAAGTCAGGTATTGCAACATGCCAACTAAGCTGCAATACTTAGTGGGATCTCCATATATCACCTTCCTTTGAACTCAGTTTCTGATGGATGACAGATGGAGTTGTTAACGACTTACAATCTGTCATGCCCGCTCTGCTGAGAATGTCCAACGTGTATTTGTGTTGAGTAAGGGTGAGTGTATCACTTTTTTTATCAACTTCTACCCCAAGAAAATATCGCAACTTTCTCAAATCTTTCATCTTAAATCTCTGATTTAATAACTTCTTCACCCGCTCAATGTGACTTTTACAGTTCCCTGTGATGATGATGTCATCTACATATATCAATAGAAGAGTAGTGATACCTTGTTCATTGTGAATAAATAATGAGTGATCTAGAAGGGACCGAGAGAAGCCATGCCTTTGTATCTCTAGAGAAAAGTTGTCGAATCAGGAACGAGAAGCTTGTTTCAAACCATAGAGTGCTCTTTTTAACTTGCATACATATTTTTTGGCGTCTCGTTCTGCATATCCAGTGGGTTGTTCCATGTAGACCTCCTTTTTTAAATCTCCGTGCAAAAATGCATTTTTTACATCCAGTTGGCTCAATGTCCATCCATGTTTAATGGCTAGACTCAACACAATGCGAATGGTCCCCATTTTAACTACAGGACTAAAGGTTTCAACGAAGTCTTGTCCTTCCTCTTTTGTGAATCCCTTGGCTACAAGTCTAGCCTTGTACCTTTCGATGCTCCCATCCGGCTTATACTTTATCTTGTACACCCATTTTGACCCAACAACATTTTTGTTTAGTGGTCTAGGTACAATCTCCCATGTCCCACATTTATGTAAGGCCTCCATTTCTTCATTCATTGCTTCTACCCATCTTCTAGAGCTCGCAACTTGATAGAACATGAGGGACTCATTCTCTTTACTTATGGATGTCAAGAACAACTGAAAATCCAATGAAATTTTTTTATAACTTACCCACCTGTCAAGCGGATGTCAAATCCGTGAGGATCTTCTGATATCCATCATCTGTGAAGCAGGATCAGATGGGTCTGTACTTATACAAGAAATGAATGAGGGCTCTTTCTCTCGCCGGGTGTGTACAACACTCTTATACCTTGTTGGCTCCAAGTCATGTGTAACAGTCTCTTCCGTTTGAGTTTCATTGGTTGATTCCTCATGTGTTTTCTTCTTACTGCAATTTGCTAGACAGTCTACTTTACCATTGGAAAAGAGTTCTGAATTTAACCATGGGTAATATACCTCAACACTGGGCCTTGAGTCATCAGCATGAAGGGTTGAATTAGCAGTCTGATCATCAAAATTCATTTCATCGAAAACTACATTCCTTGATATTTTGACACGCTTACTCAAGGGATCATAGCACATGTACCATTTGTAGTCTTCTGCATATCCTATAAACCTACATTTTAAGGCTTTATCTTGGAACTTGTGCCTTAGTGAGTTGTCAATGTGAACATAGCAAACAGACCCAAACACACGTAATTCATGATAATCAGGTTGTGTGCCGAATAGAGAAAAATATGGTGACTTATTCTCTAAGATATTCATGGGCAGTTGATTTATCACATGAACTGTGAAGTGAAAAGCCTCAGTCCATAATGATACAGGGTGATTGCTCCCGTGCATCATGCTTATTGCAGTCTCAACAATATGTCGATGCTTCCTCTCAGCAATCCCATTTTGTTGAGGTGTATGCGGGCAAGACACTCTTCTCTTTATCCCATTATGTTGAAGGAAACTAACAAAGTCATTTAAGGAAAATTCACCTCCTCCATCACACTGAAAATTGAGAATGTTGGTAGAGAAATGATTTTGCACAAAAGAATGAAATCTCTGGAACAATCCAAAGACTTCTGATTTGTGCTTCATAAAAAATATTCAAGTATAATGCGAGTAACTATCAATGAAAATAAGATAATATTTACTGCCAGAAAGAGAAGTAATTGGAGTAGGACCCCAGACATCCGAACAAATGACCTCAAATGGCCTTGAAGCTCTTTTATTAATGGAAGTGAATGGTAAAATATGACTCTTACATAAATGACAACTAGAACACTTTGTATCAACGACCTCTGAACTCAGACTGGACTTAGGAATGAGCTTATTCAAGACAAGTTTTTCAATAAAAATGGCGATCACAATGGCCAAGATGACTATGCCAAAGTCTTGGCTTATTACATTCAGAAATGGTAAATATAAAATCAGAATAAAAAAAAATGACGTTAATGAGGCTTCAAGGATGAATAATCGGAATGAATGGAGGAAGGATCTTCTTGAAAGATGTACATGTTGCCCCATCGGTTTCCTTCAGTGAATGTCTTCCTCGTGCGAAGATCCTTGACATAAACAGAAGAGGGAGTAAATTCAACTGAAGCGTTAGCATCATCAACGAGTTTTGAGACAGAAACAATGTTCTTTTGAATATTAGGTGCATGAATGACACTTAGAAGTTTAAGAGAGGATGTTGACATGGGTATAATGGCATTTTCATTATGTGAGATTGAGTGATGAGATCCATCTCCTGTGACTATGCTATTTTTACCAACATAAGGGGTAAGAGTCAAGAGTTTACCTGTATCACCCGTGACATGAGTAGCTGCTCCGGAGTCGACATACCAAATGCCTTTGTCATTTTGCTTCATATTCAATCCTGCCAAGGCTGCTAACAACAATTCCTTTACTTCTCCATCCTTCCTAGCCTTTGCTTGTGGAGCTTTCCATTTGTTTTGAGGATTTAACCAACAATTTGCTTTAATGTGCCCTTTCTTGTTGCATAGAAAACAGGTGGGGATTGGTCTCTGTCCTTGTATATTGGGTGTTGGAAGTATACCACGACCTCCATAGGTATTTCTCCCTTGACCTCCTTTTCCTCGAAAAGGACTTCCTCGTCCTCGACCATAACTCATTCCCCTAGCTAGTACATCTTGGGTTCCTGAATGTCCATGAGAATCTTCAGAAGATCCTTTCAGAGTCATTTCATATTGCAATAATTTTGCACGAAGATCTTCAAACTTTGGAAGTTCTGGTAAACATAGTAAAGTTGTCGTCATAACATGATATTCTGGCCCCAATCCGCTCAAGGTTTGTTGCACCTTATCTTTTTCACTGACAAGACACCCAACAATAGCCAGCTGGTCTATGATGTCTTTCATTTTGTTCAGGTATTTTATAATAGACATGAAATCTTTCTTCAACATTTGAAACTCTCGCTTAAGAAACATAATTCTTGCCTCAGAAATTTGTGAATATGTTTGAACTAACTTATCCCACAGTTCCTTGGCTGAACAATCATCAGGAAGGGCAATAAGGACCTCCTGTGAGAGAGTTGAAGTGATGTATGCCACTAGCGATTGATCCCTTTTCATCCAAGCAACATATTCTGGATTCTTGTGAAGAACAATAGACTGTTCTCCTTTATCGTCCGCTTTTTCTTGCGAAATGAATTCTGGAGGCGGAGGAACTGATCCATCCAGATGACCAGAGAGGTCTTGACTCTTTATAAATGGGATGATTTGTCTTTTCCAGGTTAAGAAATTTGAGTTATTCAGTTTTTCAGAGACTAGTTGACCGAGAAAGCTTGAGGACAGGCATGACTGCGCATGAGTAAAATCCATTTGAGAGAAAATCTGAACTGACACTTAGGTATGAGAGACAAAATAGAGGACTCGACTAATCAGCTTCATGTGTTTGGTCAAAAAACACGTGACTGGACTCGACTAACAGAGCACTCAGCTAACAGAAGGTAGAAGCAAGTCTCGGCTAACAGAAAAGCAGAGAAAACAAGTTCACGTGTTGGATCAATTTCACGTGATAGTACTCAACAAACATAAAGAGAAAACAACAAAGAATAATGTATTAAATCAACAGAAAATAGTTTCAGAACTCACGAAACAACAAAGAATAATGTATTGAATCAACAGAGAATAGTTTCAGAACCCACAAAACAACAAAGAATATTGTATTGAATCAGCAGAGAATAATGTATTGAATCAATAGGAAATAGTTTTAGAACCCACGAAACAACAGAGAATCTGTCACCGTGAAACAAAAAATAGTTTCAGAACCCACGGAACAATAGAGAATCTGTCACTGTGAAACAGAAAATAGTTTCAGAACCCATGAAACAACAGAGAATTTGTCACTGTGAAACAAAAAATAGTTTCAGAACCCACAAAACAGCAGAGAATTTGTCACCGTGAAACCGAGATCAAGCTTTTCAAGCAGAGAATCTGTCACCGTGAATCCGAGATCAAGCGTTTCACACCCAGACTTGGTTAGATCCATGCGCCTGTCGACTTTCACGTTGATGGGATGAAAACGAGGCAGCTCTTCACTCCCAGACGTCACGCTGCTCTGATACCATGTGAAAAGGGAGTCCTTGATCTCCACGCAGACCTGTCAATCGTGAGAGAGAGAAAGAGAAAGAGAGAGAGATTCCAGAGAAAGTGCGTCAGTCTTTTGTGGTTGCGCCCTTCATTCTATTTATGTTGAGTATAAAAAATACTAGGGTACAAAAATACCCCTTAACAACATGCTAATTTACATTATACATTGATTGGGTCTGGACCCGATCCAATATATAAATTGGGTCGGGTCCTGCATATACATAATGGCGACTTCTTTTCATCCCTTACCATGGACGTAGGCACAACTTGTTGAACCACATTAATCATGCATGCATCTTTATGTGAGTGTGATCATTATTTTGAGTTTTATAGTTTTTCATGGTATCGGAGCAGGCATGATTTACATTGTTGTCGTCCCTACTGAAGTTTTGTTAACATGCTCTCATGGTTCATTCAAACATATTTTCTTTATCAAGCATGGTTTCAAGTCTTTTGTTGACTCCCAGCCCAACTGTGCAATAGAATGTCTTCTCAAGTCTTGTGTCAATCAAATTAGATCAAATCTGCCAGGATTTAATTATCAAACATGTTGATGGTTTTGTCTCATCTTCAAATTAGCTGATTGTTCAAGGTGAGCAAGTTTCTCAAAATCCTAAATTTTTTATTTGGAAGAGAGTTGATCAATTGGCTCATAGTTGGATAAAGGCTATTATGTCTAAGCCTATTGTAGGACAAATTATAAGATTCACCACTGCGCATGATGTTTAACTTGGTTTGGAATGTTCCTACACATCTCAATCAAAATTGAGAGTTTTTCAATTGAAAAGAGAACTTCAAAACGTCAAGAAGGATGATAAACCTATGATTTATTATCTCAATCATGTCAAATTTGTGGCTGATTCTCTAAGTGCCATAAGTGAGGAAGTTAAAGATGAGGATCTTGTCTTGTTCACTCTCAACGGCCAACCGAATATGAGAGTTTTATCACCATAGTTTTCGCATTTCAAGACAAACTCCCAACGTTTGTCGAATTATTTGACATGCTTCTCACTCAAGAGAATTGTCTAGAGTTATTTGTCCCAAAAAAATCACATCAGATGGAATCCTCTTTAACTACTTTTTTTTAAAGAGGCAAGGGTCATGAAAACTATTTCTGAGGCCATGGAGGAAGAGGACGTGCAGGCTTTGGAAAGAATTTTAAAAACAACTTTCAAGCACAAAAATCTGGTTTCAATCAAGCATCCAACTCCAATCAATATAGGCGTGTGACTTGCCAATTTTGTGGGCACAAGCATTAAGTTTCTCTTAATATGATGCTTGGTAGCCTAACACTAGAGCAACAAATCACATGACTTTCGATGATCAAAGTATGGTTGACAAGAAAGAATACCAAGGAAATGAATTTGTCACTGTTGGGAATGATGCTAGTTTACCCATTGCTAATACTGGTAATGTGATCCTCAACTTAAATTTCAATTCCTTTCTTTTAAAGAATGTTTTACAGGTCCCTAATATTAAGAAGAAGATATTATACGTGGTCAAGTTTACTCATGATAACAACTCACCTTTGAGTTCTCGTCTCATTGATTCACTCTCAAAGATGTGCAGAAAGTAATCATTCTCAAACTAGGACCGAGTAAGGGCGGTTTATACATTTGGACTAAAGCACCACAGAAAGATGGCAGCAAGAAAAAGAAAACTTATGTTGCAGCCAAGAAAGTAACAGCGGACGTTTGGCATTATCGGTTAGGACATATTAAAAATATGGTGTTTGAAATACTTGGGAAAGACTATTTTATATTTTGAGAAAAAGCAAGGATCTATTTTTTGTTCTACATGCATTGTTGCTAAGATGCATAGATTATATTTTGATCTTGCTGATTTTTATGCTTCTCATTCTCTTGAATTAATTCATATTGATTTATGGGGACCATCTCGTTGTTTATGTAGATAAAGTTTTCGATATTATTTCTCTTGGTGGATGATTTCTCTAGATTTTCATGGATTTTCCTTTGGTTAGAAAATCTGAAATACAAAAATGTTTTGAAAATTTTAAAGCCATAGTTGAGAAATAACTTGATCATGAGACTAAAGTCTTTCACAATGACGGAGGTGGTGATTTTTAAGCTTTAGGTTTTTTGAATTTTTGATAAAAAATGGTATTAAGACAAGGTTGTCATGTCCTTGTACCCCACAACAAAATGGAGTGGTTGTAAGAAAGCATCGATATGTGGCTGAGACATGTATGAGTTTGATGATATATGCCTCTATAAAATCTAGTTTTTTGGTTGATGCCTTTTGTACGGCCGTTCATATTATAAATAGATTGCCAAGGGTCAACTTAAGTAACAAATCTTCTTTTGAGTTGATATTTGAAAGACCTCCTCATTATGATTATTTCAAAAAAATTTGCTGCACATGTTATCCTCATCTTCCATACAACAAAAATAAGTTATCCAAGTCCAGGCCTTGTGTTTTTTATATTATATGTCTCGTGTCATAAAAGTTATATTTGTTATGATCCTATATAAAAGAAAGTTTTCATTTCCAAGCATGATATTTTTTTATGAACAAAACATTTTATATGCTAGAACAAAAGAACCCACTACTACCATGGAAGTCAATGAATGGCTTTGTAAGCAAAACGTCAAAAATGACGTCTCCTATGCTCCCAACATGAATAAACTTATTTCATCTCAACCTATTGATATCCAATATCAAGTCCATGACACTGAAAATCAGACCCAAAACCTTTCAAATCAGATTGAACCCCACGTTGAAACTGATTCCCAAGACCATCCTATTTAACCAGAATTTGACATCGAACTTGGTCCTGTTGACCTCGTTAGTGCAACCGTTCCTGCTTAACCCACTACTCCCATGAATCACATGCTCAAAATTCTGGTGATGGCATAAGTACAGTGGTCGACATTTCCTCTCAATTCCCTGTTAGAACCCATCATATGATCAATCGATTACAAGATGGCACTTGAAGACTCAAAGCCCTTGCCAATAGCCTTTACCCTATACCTACTGCTCTCATTAGTGAATTAACTCAAGATGAGAAAGAACCATGCAACATTAAACAAGCCCTTCAATATCCAATATGGGTTCAAGCCATGAGAGATGAAATTGAGTCTCTTCATAAAGATCATACCTAGGTTTTAGTTCCACCAAATCAACATCACAATATCGTTGGATGCAAATGGATATATCATGCAAAATGCCATATTGAAGAGCAGCTATTTCATGCAAAAAGCAAAGGGCACCACCCTGGAATATACGCGACCACATTAGGTATGGTCCTTGATGTTTTCTATTAATTTTATTGTTGTTAGTGTTGTTGGCAAGCAGGATCATGCTTGCAGTTAAAGAGCCAAATGGAACTTACCCCCTCTAAAACCATATAATCCTTTGCTGGCTCCAGGTTGGGTTGACAAGAACTTGTACCATACCAAAAAACTACATTACAGAACTATAATTTTATAACCGATGTCCAACCAACTCTGGTCCAGATCCTCTCTCTCTCTCTCTCTCTCTCTCTCTCTCTCTATATATATATATATATATATATATATATATATATATATATATATATATCAATGGTCCCCTGGTAGTGGCATGGTCCAGCCAAATATAAGAAATTGAATTGGTTGGAAGATATGAACAACAAAGAACCAGGCTGGACCTGCCTTAGGACAGGCTTTGAGATGAGCACCTTCTGTAATACGTACTGATGCATGCAAACTTTTATCATTTCTTTTCTTCTTTATAACGCCTAACTTATCAGTTATTTGACAAAAATCCAACTAACATTTTGGTTATACCATTTGGCCGCTTGTTTTTATAAGTTATATTTCAAAGACACACTTTGTTAGCTTTATTTAGTAAAAAAGGGTGACCAAAGTGCCCAGATTTTGATTTGTTTAACAAAAGATTATAAGATCTTAGTTTCGGTCAAAAGAGCAAAAACATCATTTTATATCTCAGATGGCTATTTGAAATGTGTAATAACCCAAATTGTGGGTGGCTTTTGTAAATAGCTGATAGTTTGACGTCTTTTTGTCAATTACTCTTATAATACTACTGTAGTATGATGGTAACAGAAAAACCAAAATGAAAAGAAGTTGCAAAGAGGATTAGGAAACGAAAAGAAGCAATACATATCCAGATAGTGAGGCAAAATTTAAACATATCTTATAGACTTCTTAAGTTTTCTAATAAAAAGGAAAGCAAGTACTGTGTTATTTATTTTGCAATAAAATCTAAAAGGTTAGTTTGACAAGTTTGAAGGAAATAAAGGTCTTCATACCACTCAAAGAGTTGATAACAGTTAATCAAGATGTTAGCATAAAGATCTGGCTAGTATGTTATGGAGACAATTACATGCAACAAATTTTATTTTAAGTAAATACCCAATCGGTCCAAGTATTTTCTTATGTTTTTCACCTTTTGCAGATCATTACAAAATGAGCCATTGATTCAAGATCAACTCAACTGGTGGGCTAACCTGAGGGTTTGTCTAAACTATAGTTACAGGAAGCACCTCCCTAAGGGGGGAAGTGTGCTTCCCTGGAATCAATCTTCCAAAGCGGTAATTGTGGGGGAAACTTGGGGAAGGATGCCTCTCAAATCACTTTCGTCTCGCATCCTTTTCATTTATCACTTGTTTCCCTTCCGCTTCTCACTCGCTTCTCCCTTATTTTTTGTCTTTTTCATACTGTTTTTTTTTGCTTCCTACTCATTTCCTCCTCGCTTCCTTCATGTTTCTTTTTCTGCTTCCCACCCTTCCACAATGGCTTCTAAAATAATTTTCCCTTCACATTTTTTCTACTTTTTAACACTAGCTTTCTTGCTTCCCGGATTGATTTTGCATTCTGGAACTATGGTCTAAACTATCTCCTTCCAATTCAGTTTTTTTTTTTCAACACAAACATTTCTAGTGACATATAGAAGTAAATAACTTTGTACCCATTTCATTTTCATGCCTAACATGAACTTTTAAGTTAATTTTTCTAACATCGATGAGCATTGGATGGAAATCATGAATCACTAGCTGAAGAATTAATGGTGGAAATATCCACATGTTAGGTACTACTTTTTAAATTCAAGGTGATTTCTTAGTGGAAAACAATTCGTTATCCTTCTTAAAAATGTTTAAGCGTGCTCTTGTTGGTCTTAGTAATCTAGGTTTGAGATTGGTGGATTGAGAAAACAAATTGATACAAGTTGGTTATTCCACACAATGGAAGCGTGGCAGAACTTCAAACCACTATCTTTAAGATAACTTGCGTTTGCATGCACTACTAATTAAACAAATTAATTATTGAAGAAACTCACTATTTTGCTTCTTTTCCTTTTTTTCCCATTGATATGCCTATGATCTATAGTGTACAAGCCAGTTAAATCATTGTGGTCTCTTCTCAGCTTGCACATACAGATGCAATTAATTGTGAAATACAACCAGCAAACTGATTGGTAATTGGTTTCCACAGTAGTTAAATACACATGGAAATCTGCTGAAAATAAAACACAGAAGTCTTGCTAATTAGCTCTTCAAAATCGGACTTATAACCCCATGATTTCACTAATAAAAGAGGAAAATGAAAAAACCACACCAAAACTGAGGTTTTGAACTTGAATCTTACCAGATACTGTTTTTTAGGTATCTAAAATCCCATTAAGTGGGAAGAAAAAAAGAAATGATTCATACAGCCTAATAAAAAAGATCAGTAATTTCTTTAAAAACACAAGTAACAAATGATATATATATATATGGAAAAGAAAATTAACAGTATCTGTAGTTATAAATGATCGGATTAGCAATAAGAATACGGCTGAGGTTGAGATATTTCAACTATTAGCTTTTTTATACAAACGGGGGGCTTCGCTTGTCTGGCAGGAGCGGTTAGTGCACGTCACCTTGTGTTGGGACGTTGCAAGTTCGAACCCCAAATGGTATGGTTGTATAACTGGCAGGGGTCTGCCTAACCCCAGCTTTCTCTGTAAAAAAAAAACTATTAGCTCTTTTATCTTTATCACCAAATAAACATGTAAAAAAAAAAGATGTAAGCAGATTTGAATTTTTTTTTTCTACAGAGAAAGGTGGGGTTAGGCATGCAGACCCCTACCAGTTATACAACTATACCATTGGGATTGGAACTTGCAACGTCTCAACACTTGGTGACTCACACTAACTGCTCCTGCCAGACAAGCGGAGCCCCCCCCCCCCTGTTGGTAAGCAGATTTGGATATTTTGATACCGCCCCAGGCGCAGAGGCCTGCCCATACTGGCTCAACTTAAGGTCTGTCCATGTCGGTGTAAAACTCCGTGAGCTTACCCCTCGACCCCAGGGAGTCCCCAAGCTTTGGCTATGCGCAGGGGGTGATGCCCATGGGATTTGAACCTAGTTAGCCTAGTGCAGGCCTCCATCAATATGTCCATTACACTTCCTAGCACTACTGTCAGCTTCAACCTTGTGGCAAAGGATGCACACCCGGGGTATTGAAATCGTGACGCTTTTAAATCCTACCCACCTAGGCAGGTTTGCAGATTCCTTGGGGCTCACTAACTGGAACCGTACTGTTTACATTCTCGAGTAAAGTTTTAATAATCTGTAGGCTTTAGGTCTACAGTAAGCCTACATAACACTTTTTGGGCCTTGGTGCTTCTTGTACTTACTGATTAGTACTCCTCACTCTGAAAACTGAAGTACAAAAGAAGGGAAACTGCAGATCTATATGTTTTACCAATTTTTACTACATGTGGTTTTAATATTCTCAGAGTCTAGGCTACCTGTTGCTAACTCCAGTTGCAAAATCCATGGAAGTATGAAAAATGCTTTTTAAGGTGTTAGACTTCATCAATTGTCAAGCTATTTGAAGAAAAATGGCTTGATTCACACACTCTTGATTTTGCAATCAATCCAACACCACAGTTTCTTTTTGGATATATGTGAGAAGTAGGGATGGCAGTGGACTGGGGAAACGGGGCCTCACCCCGTTTGGATCGGGGATGGAGGACATGAAACGGGGATGGAGGTTAAAATCAAAACCCATGCAGGAATGGAGGTTAAAATCAACTTACGCTTTCCCCTGCCTCGCCCCATCCTCAATCCCCGCCTTGCCCCACCCGCCCCATCCTCGATCCTTCTTTAGAGATGGCAGTGGACCGAGGGGAAACAGGGCCCCGTCTCACCTTGCCCCGTTTGAACCGGGGATGGAGGTTAAAATCAAAACCCGTGCTGGGATGGAGGGTAGAATTTTGAGATGGGGCGGGGGTGGAGACCTTGTCCCAACCCCCACCCCGGTTCATTGCCATCCCTAGTGAGAAGGGTTGAATATATGGTGAATAGCAATACTACAATTTCATGGCAGAAATAGTGTATATATTTATACGTGAAATAGGCATCTATCTGGTCATCACTTTACAAAAAAGTTATTGAATGGAGGTAGTACTCCTATAGTTAGGGCTGGTAAACCAGCCAAACTTGGCTCATTCTTGTGGTGAGCTAAGTCTAGTTCAAGCTCATAATGAGTTCGAGCTAAAGGAGATGAGCTCAAACTGGTTTGTTTTAGAAAAAAATACATTGTTCTAGATCAGAAAGTGATAAGATTATGAAAAGATGCTTTGTTTAAGATTTTATCTCTAAATCTATTGCTAGCAAACCAAATACTTCAATCATTTGTTTTAACATTATAGCATATTATACAAAATACTTCTAAAATATATTTATTACTATTTAACAAGCTTATTAAACTGAGTCTTAGACCAAATACTTATAGTTCATGCTTGACTTGTCGAGCCTATTATACGATTTGGAACGAGCTCTTTACAAGATGAACACGAGCCAAGCCACGGGCAGCATGACTTCTTTCTTAGTCCTACCTATAATCCAATTCTCCAAACTGAAGACCAAGTTCTAAAGCAGTTTCACCTGCTCTTATCTTCTTTGAAGCCCAACCCCAGTACATACATTTTGGGATTTTCCAACACCATGTTTAATTCCATTAATAAATTGGGGAAAGATAAAGGAAAGAAGGGGAAAAAGCTAAAAAGGTGGAAATGAGATAAGTGGTGTGACCACAAGTTATTGTGCTCCACGTCACACGGCCATGTTCCTTGTCAACTCTTTCCCCTACACCCCTAAAAACAAATTTTCTCATGTCCATCCGTACATCTCATGGAATCTTTGCTGCCACAAATCTAACTGCTCGTGTTATCATGACGCCATTTTCCACTCTAATTAATGAAATGCCACAGGAAAATGCCACCCAATGCATAGTGCCAGGCATATAACATACAAAAGGATGATACCAATATTATACATTATCTTACTATGAGTTGTTTATTCATAAAATGGTTAGTTAAAGGGTTGCTTTTGCTAATTATACTAGATAATTGCTAGTTTAAGGAAAATGACATCATTACCAAATGTTGATCATGGGTTCATGAAAATTTTCCTCCATGAAAAAAAAAAGTTTTTTGTTTGAATTTCTGGTTTCTTTTTTACAATAATTGATGAGACTGATGCTCGGAGGCACACAACAAAAGCGCTTTCTTAATCTTAAAAGAGACAATTGCCCCACCGGGGTTGAATCCGGTGCACAGGGGTAGTGATCAACCTCACTTCTGGGATACAACCAAGCTTGCACCTCATGTTTAGTGCCAGTCTCTTCTTGCACTGTGTGGATAGGCCACCATGACACGATGACCCTTAAACAACTTCACAAGAGAATACAGAGAGATAAAGAGACAGAAAGTTGCAAATGGTCAGACATGTGGCAGCGGGAGTTTATATAGACCTAGTTTGCATGTATCCATAAAGGCCTATTAAGGTTCAAATGAGTTGCATGAACTCATTATGATCTAAACGGGTAGCATGCATTCATAATCGCCCAAACGAACACCCTCAATGGGCTTATGCGCCCACCAACTGGCAACTAATAACCACTAACATCTCAACATTCCTAGATACGTTGGGGCTAGGGGTATCAACGGGTCAGGTTTGATTCGGACACAAGTGGAACCAGACCTTGCCCCGATTTTTGGGTATGGTATTGGGTCCAGACCTGGGTCTAATAAGACCTATTATAAGAGAAACCATACATGAGCCAGACACGGGTCATACTCGATAAAATATATTTAACATACATTCAATAAATAAATCACAAAATAGGTTACTAAAATATAAAACCCCTAAAATCTAAATCATATATAAAAAAATATATAATTAAAATATAAAATACCTAAAATCTAAATCATATAAGAAAAATATATATTTAGCATGCATTTAATAAATAAATCATAAAATAGATAATTAAAATGCAAACCCTTAAAATATAAATCATATATAAAAAAAATATTTAGCATGCATTTAATAAATAAATAATTAAATAGATAATTATTATGTAAAACCCCTAAAATCTAAATCACATATAAAAAATATATTTAACATGCATTTAATAAATAAATCATAAAATAGGTAATTAAAATGTAAAATCCCTAAAATTTTAATCATATAAAAAAATATATTTAACATACATTAAATAAATAAATCATAAAATAGACAATTAAAATGTAAAACCCCTCAAATCTAAATCATATATGAAAAAAACATATTTAACATGCATTTAATAAATAAATAAAAAAGAGATAATTAAAATATAAAATCTCTAAAATCTAAATTATATATATATTTTAACATGCATTCACTAAATAAATCATAAAATAGGCAATTAAAATATAAAACCCCTAAATCTAAATTATATTTGAGAAAAAATATATTTTACATGCATTCAATAAATACAAAATTTGTCTTGTTGGTGAATACAACGTAATAGAGATAGATGGTCGAGAGAAAGGGCAAGAGAGGGGGTGACAAAGAGGTGGGGAGAGAGAGAGAGAGAGAGATAGTGCAAAAGCGAGGAGACGAGGGAGAGGGAAAGATGGGCCAGGGTGACAGCGAGAGGGCGGGGGCAGGGGGGAGAGAGTTTTTGTTTTTTACATCACTTTACTGGGGCATTTTTTTCTAGCTAGTAAAGACCTTTATTTTACTGGTGTGATCGAAAGTCATGAAAGAGAGAGAGAGAGAGTAGGTTTTTATTTTTGTTTTTTACATCACTTTACTAGCAATTTTTTTTTGTGCCAATAAAGAGTTTTATTTCACTATCATGATTGAAAGTTGTGCCAACAATAACATTATACTGAAACAAACTAATATTGCACCAATATAACATACATCTTTACTAGTGTGAGTTTATTTCACGCTAGTAAAGATGTTTACTTCACTAGCGTGAGCCTATTTCATGCCAGTAAACATGTTATACTGATGCAATGTATGTCACATCAGTATAACATACCTCTACACCAACATGAACATATTTCACGCCAATAAAGATGCTTCATTAATGGCACTATATAAGAGGTGCTCCAATGAAGATGCCTCATTATTGGCACTCCATAAGAGGCGTGCCAGTAAAACAAGTAATTTTTTATAGTGTCAGCATATTCACTTTGGTACCTACTTATTTAATTTCTTTCTTTTTATCTTAGTGACAAATTTCTTTAATTGGAAGATGAGAAAGAAGTTGTTCCAAAGTAAAATCTTTATTTTTATGTTTTAAAATACTACAGTAGTCTTTCTTATTTTTTCAATTATCGCATCCACTAGAAAAGACTCATCAAGGTTCATGCCTTCTACCTTAGGTTGATGAGCCAACAACTGTATTTAATCAACTTGAGGTAGAAGTTGTTTGTCATAAAAAAACTTGAAATTCATATATTTGCTAACAAGAGACTTATGGTTTTATGCATCTTTTATGTTATATTTATTCTGAAGAGCTTCTCAAAGATTTTGCGTAGTGTACTTCAAAGTAGAGATAAAATAGTGGGTTGGACAAGGTATTCAAAACGTGCCCTCAACATACAATCATCTTTTTTCCACTTGTCATGCTTCCTATTCTCAACAATGGTTTTTTCTTCTCTTTTTGGAGGGTAAGGTTCAATCAGCATGTACACCAGTTTGGCCATGGTTAGAAAGATCATAACTTTGTTCTGTTAGTGCTTAAAGTTGTCTTATCGAACTGAGGCAACTTTTTAATCTCTTGATTATCGATCTTCACAATGGACACCATGGATCTAGGATATTGCTTTTAAATTATTGGAATTTCTGTTATTTTTTTCTAAAAAAATCGATGGGATTGGTGCTTGAAGGCACGCAACAAAGGCACTTTCTTAAAAGTGACAGTTGCCCCATCGAGGTTAAACCTAGGTGTAGAGGGTAGTGATCAACCTCGCTTCTAAGATACAACCAAACTTGCACCTCATGTGCACTGTCAGTCTCTCCTTGCATAGAGTAGATAGGCCACCACGACACGATGGTCCTTAAATAGCTTAGCAAAAAAAATAGAGAGGGAGAAAAAAAAGAGATCTCAAGAATAGGGAGTTGCAAATAGTTTGACTTATGGAAGCTATGGTTTATATATACCCAGTTTGCATGGGTCCATAAAAAGCCATTAAGGTCCAAACGGGTTGCATGCACCCATTATGATCCAAACAGGTAGCACACACCCATAATAGCCCAGACGGACACCCTCAATGGGTTGCATGTGCCCACCAATGGACAGTTCACGCCCACTAATGTCCTGATATTTGATCATGCATATATTTTGCATTTTATTAATCTTATCTTATGTATAATTCAGTGAAAAAATGCTTTAAAAAACCAAATTTTATCGTTAGTTTTGAGAAACCGCATTGGAAGTGAAAATATCAAAAAAACATGTATTTCAAAGCCTGCCCTGCATTTTTAGTTTTTTTTATTAGTTTAGTATTTTCTTAATTGTAGTTTAGTTAGGTTAGGTTTAATTAAATAATTTTAGTTAGTTTAGGAATTCTCATTTTATAGAAACGTGTTTTTCTAAGCAGAGCCATTTTTGGAAATTATTGAAAATTCTTTGGACTAGTTTGAAAAAAATTGTTTTCACCTAATTACAGTAGTATATATAGGATATTTTCAGCAAGGGGAGATGTTTTTTCAAGCATTAAATTTCACGCCCTCTTGCTCCCTCTCTCTCTTCTCTCTCTCCCTTGATCTCTCTCTCTTTGTCGATTTCTTCCTCTACCTATTCTCCTCCTTTCCTTTGCTTCTTCTTTTTTCTCTTGCTTCTAACCCTTCTCGTCGTTGGCAACTTCTTCTTCTTCGTCGAGGAGGTGTGCATTCAACTGGGATAAACCATCTTCTTCTCTTATTCAATCCATCAGAAGCGAATTGTCCGGTTCGTTTCTTCTCCCACGTTTCACCGTACTTTAGTTTTACATAGCATAGAGCATATCATTGCATCGTATTTAGGTCGATAATTACATCATCTACATATTTAGTTAGTTTAGTTTTCTCGCATTTAAGAAAAATAATAAATAAATAAATAATGTTTTTGTTTAATCTAGTTTAGTTGTTTCTTGCTTTATGCATAAAATTATCTTGATTTAGGTCAATCGATAGTTTAACATAGGGTTTTATATTGTTTCTTGATTCTTGAATAGTTTAGGATTAGATTTAGTTTAGAATAATCTACAGCATGTTTTTTATTTGTTATTGTTTTTAGATCACGTATATAAAGTTTTTTTTAGCTGATCTAGCATCATGTATCGTTTTTCTGAAATTTCATTTCTTTTTTTTGACGTCAAGTAGTTTATTGTTTATTGTCAATCCTAGGTTAGTTTAGCTATTGTTAACTCATGTACGTGATGTTTTAGTTAGTTAGTTTACTTGTTTTAGTTTTTTTTTGTTTACTTAAATAAATTGCTTCAGTCGATCCGGTAGTTATAGTTTAGAATTTTTTTTTTTACAACATGATTAGTCGTTGGTTACTTGCAGCCTTTAATTTATTAGCAGTCAACGCCGTCTTTTGTTTTTTTTAGTTTTGTCAATTAGTGCAGCAACATTTTTTATTTTAGCTTTCTTTGCAGCAACGTTTTAGTTGTTTTCCAATCAACGTTTTTAGTTTTAGTTGTAAGTTTTTTTACTAGCTATATGTTTTCGTTAGAATTACATCTTAGTTTTTTTTTTCAGCCGAGTCCTTGTTTTTTATTGTTAATAGATTTTTTTTAATAGTTTAGGTTAGTTATTGCTTTATGTTGGTTAGTTCTATTAGGCTAACTGTGATTTCCGTACAACATAGCTAGTTTGTCATTCATTTTTGTTATTTAACTTGTTAAGTAGTTTAATTATTGAATTTGGTTAGCTTGATTCTCTGAATATTTTGTGTTAGTTAGTTTTAATATTACATAGTTGTTAATTCGTCTATTAATTAGCTAGTTTAGTAATGTGTTAGTTCTAATTGATATTTGATATTCATCTTTTTAGTAGTTAGTCATTAATTCATAATTTGTTAGAAATTAGTTTCTTGATTTGTTAGTTAGGTTGTTTTACTATTTTATCATTTAGTGGAACGAAGACCCCTACCATCATCTTGACGAGTTCCTCCATATATGCTCTATGGTGCAGATCAACAATTTTGGAGATGACACATTGAGGTTAACGGTGTTTCTGTCCTCCCTTAAAGACAAAACCAAGCATTGGCTGAAGGCCCTCGATACTGTTCAGATTACCACTTGGAAACACATGCAGCGTAAGTTCCTCAAGAAGTATTTTCTAATTGGTAAAATGAACCAATTTCATAAAGCCATTATCAATTTCTCTCAGATTGAGGAAGAACATTTTCACAGGAATTGGGAGAGGGTGAAAGATCTTCTCCAGAAGTGGCCCCACCACCAGGTACCCTATTGGCAACTAGTGCAGTACTTTTACGATGGCCTGATCGAGAAAGACAGGCAAATATTGATTCTTCATGTGGGGCACGTTCATGTCAAGAGCGAGGATGAGGCATGAGCCGTATTCGATACATTGAGCAAAAATATAATGCATCATGCCCTGTTTTTGTGACTTGATAGGACCACACATGTTCTTAGTGGTCATAAGAAGGGGGGGATTTTCGAAGTTGGGCCCGGACATGATTTGCAAATCAAAGTGGACCAGTTGACCAGAAAAGTAGATCAATTACTGGGCAACCCAGCTTCGCTAAATCCAGTACGAAAAGTGTGTAAGCTATGTGTTAGCTCTGCACACTTTATTTCTGAGTGTCTGACAGTACCACTCTACCCTAAATTCGTTGAGGAGCAAGTGAATGTTGTCAAGGTTTCGCCAGACTGGTGCATGACCCTTATGCACCTACCTATAACTCAAGATGGCAAAATCATTCTAACTTTGCATGAAGAAATCTACAAGAGCCACCCCCACATGACTTTCCAAACATAGCACAGACAGAGTAGCCTCCTACAAGGTTACTTGCGTCCCACATTTCTACATGCCCACCCCTAGCTTAGCTTGCCTTCTCTTTAGAAGCTCACATAAAGTCCATCTTTTCAAGAAAAGTTGTTTGGGGCCTTTTCTGACATTAAGGACAATCGCAGTTCTCACACACAGTCAATAGCGAAGCTGGAGACTCATATGAGACAGTTGGCTGAGGCCTTGAGGAAGCGAAGCGAGAAAAGTCTCCCAAGTCAGTTTGTCCTTAATCCGAAGGGTAAGAAACTCATATATCACGGCCTGCACCACACAGAGTCCCTCCAAGAGTAGGTCAACTTTGTTATGACCCTTCAGAGTAAGAAGGAAGTCCTCTCTACTCAGAAGAAGACTGAAGAGCCTAGTGTCACACCTATTGACAAGTCGATCTCCCCCACCAAGACCAAGGAGAACAAGCAGGGCCCACAGCCTGTGCCTTCTTCGTATATTCCCAGAGCCCTTTTTTCTAAGGCCTTGGCCAAACCGATTGATTTTGGCAAGCAGGAAGCACGCATGCACGAGATGCTTGATATGTTCAAGCAGGTTCACATAAACATCCCCTGCTTGACGCCATCCAATAGGTGACTGCCTATGTAAAGTTTCTCAAAGTACTTTGCACGCAGAAGAGAAAATCAAGGTCGTTGTTCAAGACAATCTTCTTGATTGAGCAGGTGAGCTTCGTATTTTGGCACCAAGCCCCACCTAAGCACAAAGATCTTGGGGAACCAATTATCTTGTGTGTTATAAAGAACATGACTATCGAGCATGCATTGCTCGATCTTAGGGCAAGCATGAACATATTGTCGGGTTTTCTATATGACACTTTTGGGATTAAGGATTTGAAGCCCACGATGTTTGCAGTTGACTGACAGGTCTACCAAGCGTCCACGAGGACTCTTGGAAGATGTGTTAGTCAAGGTTGAGGACTTTTACTTCCCTATCAATTTTCTTGTTCTGGAAATAGAGGGCACCAATGTCGCTCGCCAGATCCCCATCATTTTAGGCAGATCATTCTTGGCCACTTCCCATGCTCATATAGATTGTCATACTGGGAAGATGGAGGTTTCTTTTGGCAACAAGTGTTTGTGCTTACATCTCTTTGATCCTGCCAACAGAGTGACAGACATGACGACTGCTTCCAGGTGACAGACGCCACAGGGAAGCAATCCGATCTACAGTTGGATGTGTGTCTTGCTAGTCGTTCGGTTTACGACTCTCCTTCCTTTGAGAATAGCCTCCATGTGGAGACTAATCTCGTTCTTCCTAATAGTCTAGAGAGTCATCGTTGGGTCTAGACGAGTAGAGTTTGAGGAAACACATTACGCAGCGTCATAAATGACACTATTTTTCTTAGAACCTCTGATTGAGCATGACCTCACGTCCATTGACTTCATGGACGATGAAGGGTCACCAGAGATTTGTTTGGCTGAGGACGTAAAACCTAGCGCTTTATGGAAGGCAACCCATATTTGTGATGTACTATTAGTAGTCTTAGTAGTTTTTTATTTTTAGCTAATTTTTTTCTTTCGTGAGCGTGAATGATAGAGCATGTATGCATTGTATTTTTATATATTTTTATGAGTTGCACAACAGATAGACAGGTAGAACCTATGCAGAGCCACTCACATGTCGTATCAGGTAAGATTCCAGAGTGTGGATCAGGTGACTTCTACCCCTTCTCTCACATTTATTTTTGTTCTCATATGCATTCACTCAGTTTCATACAAGCACGGGGGAGTGCCACTGAGGACACTGTCATTCAAGCATGGGAAAGGGTGTAGTTTATACACCCAAACTTTTTTTGTCTTTGTACTTGTACTTTTGATGTTAACTCATAAAAATTGAGTTTTTAAAGAATGAGTTTAAACTTATATGAATGTTTTATAAAATCTAATGTTTTTAGAGAATTTTGAAGCCCCACAATTTTTTTTTTGACATTGATCTAGAAAAACATAGTTGTTTATATGGATTTCAAAGAAATGGTGATATATGCATGTTAGAAATTATTTTGAATCATAAGTATGAATATGCACAGTTTTATTTTTGAAAAACTAAGCAAATAAGCAACATTGCATTTAAGAGCTCAAAAGTGAAAAAGAGCATATGTTTAGTTGTTTGATCTCTTCGTATTCCCTAGTAGCTAGGCTAAGACATAAGTTGAAGTGTTTGATTCCCATGTTGAAAAGGATAACAAAGGAAATTACTCATTTGTCTAAGTTAATATTTGTGACTTATTTTGTTCGAGTAAGTAGCGTCTGAGGGGTGTTTATACATGATGCCCTAAAGCCATCTGACTCAAGAGTCACCAGCCCAAAAGCCTGTTACATGGACTTTATAGAGAGCCTCATAGATGTTGACATTGCACATTACAAGAAGAAAGCTATATGTAAACTATGAAAATTGAAGGTCTAGTGACTCGAGCAATTAAGTTTGAGAGATATTTTGTATCTGGTACCCTAAGGTCATCTGGCCTGAGAGTCACTGACCCAAAGCTCGCTATACGGGTCACAAAAACTAGAAATTTGATATAGTGCTCAACAAAAGAAAGAAAAAAAAGTGTGCAAAAAAAATTGAAAATCTAGAAAAAGAAAAGTGTAAAAGAAAAAGTTCATTGCTTAGAAGCAAATATTAAAAAAAAACTGTGTAGAAAACATATGAGTGAGGATTAGTAAATAATAACATGTACATATTTGATTTTTTGAGAATAAAGCATAAATAATTATAATATTTAAAAAAGTGAAAGAAAATGTTTTATTTTGTGGTGGCTTATAAAAGACTCTAATTATGTTTTGATAATGTAATGACATGCAATATTTGCAAAAATGAACTCCTTAGTTACCTAATGTTTCTTGAATTAAAATCTTTATGCATACATGACAGAGATGTTTGTGGGTAGCATCACTGCAAACCCTCACGAGACCTTACTCGTCCACTGGGGTAACCCAAGGGTTGAAAGGGCTTGTTGCATAAGCTAAATGCAATCGTGATTCCTACAAAAGTGAGTTAGGTTTTTTGTTCTAGTTAGTCTGTTATTTTTGCTTTTTGCTTTAGTTTGCTTGAGGACTAACAAATGATAAGCATGGAGGAATTTGATCATGCATATATTTTATATTTTATTCATCTTATTTTATGTGTGATCCAGTGAAAAATTTCTTTAAAACCTCATTTTTATTGTTAGTTTTGAGAAACTGTATTGAAAGTAAAAATATCATAAAATCATGTATTTCAAAGTTTGCCCTGCATTTTTAGTGTTTTTTATTAGTTTAGGATTTTCTTAATTATAGTTTAGTTAGGTTAGGTTTAATTAAATAATTTTAGTTAGTTTAGGAATTCTCATTTTAGAGAAACACATTTTCTAAGCAGCAACCTTTTTGGAAATTATTAAAAATTCTTTGGACTAGTTTGAAAAACATTGTTTTAACCTAATTACATTGGTATATATAGGATGTTTTCAGCAAGGGGAGACAGTTTTTCCAGCATTGAAGTTCACGCCCCCTTGCTCTTTCACTCTCTCTTCTCTCTCTCCCTTGCTTTCTATCCCTCTTTGTTGATTTCTTCCTCTACCTATTCTCTTCCTTCTTCTTCTTCTTCTTCTTCTTCTTCTTTTTCCTTTTGCTTCTAACCCTTCTCATTGTCGACAACTTCTTCATCGAGGAGGTGTGCATTCAGCTGAGATCAGTCATCTTCTTCTCTCATCCAATCCGTCAGAAGCGGATTGTCCGGTTCGTTTCTTCTCTTCTGTTTCACCATAGTTTAGTTTTGCATAGCATAGAGCATAGCATTGCATTGTATTTAGGTCGATCATTGTATCATATGCATATTTAGTTAGTTAGTTTTCTAGCATTTGAAAAAATAAAAAGAAAAGAATATTTTTGTTTAATCTAGTTTAGTTGTTTCTTAATTTATGCATAGAATAATCTTGATTTAGGTCAATCGATAGTTTAACATAGGGTTTTTATATCGTTTCTTGATTCTTGATTATTTTAGGATTAAATTTAGTTTAGAATAATTTACAGCACACTTTTTATTCGTTATTGTTTTTTAGATCATGTAAGTAAAGTTTTTTTTAGCCGATCTAGCTTTGTGTAGTTTTTTTCTGAAATTTTGTTTCTTTTTTTTTTATGTCAAGTAGTTTGTTGTTTATTGTCAATCCCATGTTAGTTTAGCTATTGTTAACTCATGTACGTGATGTTTTAGTTAGTCGGTTTACTTGTTTTAGTTTTTTTTTTTTACTTAAATAAATTGCTTTAGTCGATCCGATAGTTATAGTTTAGAATTTTTTTTTATAACGTGATTAGTCGTAGGTTACTTGCAGCCTTTCATTTATTAGCAGTCATCAACGTCCTTTGTTTTTTTTAGTTTTGTCAATTAGTGCAGCAACATTTTTATTTTAGCTTTCTTTGCAGCAGCATTTTAGTTGTTTTCCAATCAACGTTTTTATTTTTAGTTGTAGTTTTTTTTACCAGCTATATGTTTTCATTAGAATTACATCTTAGTTTTTTTTTTCAGTCAAATCCTTGTTTTTTATTGTTAATAGATTTTTTGTTTAATAGTTTAGGTTAGTTATTGCTTTATGTTGGTTAGTTCTATTAGGCGAGTTATGATTTTCGTACAGCATAGCTAGTTTGTCATTCATTTTTGTTATTTAATTTGTTAAGTAGTTTAATTATTGAATTCAGTTAGCTTGATTCTCTGAATATGTTTTGTGTTAGTTAGTTTTAAGATTACATAAAGTTGTTAATTCGTCTGTTAATTAGTTAGTTTAGTAATCTATTAGTTCTAATTGATATTTGATATTCAACTTTTTATTAGTTAGTCATTAATTCATAGTTTGTTAGAAATTAGTTTTTTGATTTGTTAGTTAGGTTGTTTTACGATTTTGTCATTTAGTGTTAGGTTGTTATTAATTTGTTCATAGATATTACATGTTATTAATTTTTTTCTAGTTAGTTTTCTTGCTTTTGGTGCTTTTTTTTGTTTAGTGGTTATTAGAGTTTTGTTTAGTTCTATTCGTGCTGCTGTGTTTTATTTTTTATTCATGCAGGGAAGTGTTTGAATGTGCGGTGAGCACCATTTTGAGCTCTTGAAGTGCCCTTTAAGATCCCTAAAAGGTCCCCTCGAAAGGCCCTTCAAGCTCTCAGAAAGGCCCTCATAGAGCCCTTAATCAAACTATGCAAAAGTGCTCAAACTAGAAGAAGATCAAGAGGACAAAAGACTTTTTCTCTTTTTTTAGCTTAAGAATTATTTTATTCATTTAATTGGGTTTGTAATAAGGTCTCTTATTCATTTGTTTAAGGTCCTCTGCAAAGGGTTGTACTCTATTCCTTATTTAATCAATTAATTAATTTTTCTTTTTGACAATAAATAATAGTTAATTAATTGTGTGCTTGAATACAAAGTATTTTTCATTTCCTGAGTTCGACCCAAATTTTACCACTAGTGTGAACCAGTTTTTATTATTTGATGTACGGTTTGCACAAATATTTTTATTGAAAATATATTTTTAAAATGCTTTATTGAAAAAGTTGCATCAATGTTCCTGGACACGTTGGAGCTAGCCATTAAGCCTAGGTGTCACCCTTCAATAAGGTTGCAAACGACCTTTGACCATCTTATTCAACCATCAAAATGTTTAGAAAAATGAATCTTATTAAATGAGATTATGAGGTACAAATTTGACTGAGTCTACAGTCCAAAATCCAATGGCCAAGGTTTAAAGTTAAATTTACAATCCCAAGATCCAAGCCCCTTAACGATCTTGCCCTCTAATCGAGCTCTTCACATTTTAAACTTAATGTGTTTTTCAGGCATAATCAATATAGGACTAAATATTTTTCATAAAGTAGGCTTTTCCCTCCAAAATGCTTTCTCAAAAAGCTATGCAAAGAATGAGATATTTGGACAAAGACTTTAGTTTTAAAAATGGTATAATTTGTAGCCAAATACTAACACCTTTATAATTTGGCATTTGTTAATGAGCACCTATCCCAATTGGTTAAGACATTTGACGACATGACGGATTGGGAAGAGGCGTTGTTGGGTGATCAGCCCGGATACTTTACAAAGTACTCGGGGCACACAAGATACAGAAAGTTGCTATACATGCAGTAATTTTCTGTGTTCTGTAAAAAATGTCTTAACGCATGAAGCGCGAAGCATTATGAAGCAAAAGAGGAAACAAGTAGGAAGATATTATTGAATTTGAGTATGAAGTGACAAAAAAAAGTGAAACCTGCATTTTTTACTTTAGCATGTATTTAAGCTATCTGCCCCAAAAAATACCCAACATATTTATGAAAATTTTAATTTTATATTGGAGAAAATGAGCTTCCCATACAATTTAAGAAGCGTGAAAGAAGCACATGGTTTCCTGCTTCTAAAGCGAGTTTTCTAGAAAACCAGCTTTAGAGTTTTTTTAGAAGCTTTTGATGACTATGGGGAAAAACAACACGCAGATTACACTTTGATAAATGCATCGAATGCAGTTTGGCAATTTGCCAAACCTCATGGCAGCTTTGGAAATACAGGCAACACTAATTTTGGAGAAAAAATATGTTGTTTTCTTTCACCACAAATTCCAATAGAAAATGAGAGACAACTTTACTATTATATTAGAAAGGTTGTTTGCTTATAAAATTGCAAAACCAAATGGTCCAAGGACCACGTTTTTTTTAGTTATGATCCAGACCATGTTAGTTTATGACTGTGTAGTTACTAAAGTACCACAATGTCATGCATGAAACCATTTTAGCAGTTCTAACGACTCATGCCAGTGCCAAAACTAGCAATTATTTGCTGAGAGAGAGCTACGATTAGAGCAATTTATAATGCCAATCAAACTTTTTCATTTTTTCAAATACACACCCAAACTTTTTAAACATGGGCTAAGCAAATAGCCCAGGAGGCAGCTGCAATTAAACATAAACTTAATTAATATAACCTATTTTTTGCCTCTCTTGAGCTCATGCTTGTCTTGATTTATTCATTTCAAACACCCAAACTTATTGACAAATTAAATCAATAAAACTTGTTGATTTATTCTTTGACACTCAACAATGATCGACATATTTGAAAGCATATATAGTGATTGGGTCTAATTACTTATCAAGTTATTTGGGCTCTCAAAAATGTCACGTATCACCACATTTTTTAAAGGGAGAAAACACAGTATATCATCATTGATTCTACACTCTGTAATGTTTTCTTGATTTTTTTATACCACCCATACCATGTGATCGAATACTAATTGTAAGATACATTGACTCTGTGTTGACGAGAAGAAAATACAGTATACCATAGATTATATATCATCATCATCCAACAAATCTATCCGACTATCATAGTTCGTTAAAGCGAAGGCTCCCTCATCGATTCTACATCATCGTCGTTCATGATAAGAACAAGTTTTCAGATGATCAACTGCAGCACTCACAAATAATTTGTGGACTTTTGGTTTCCTATCTCATCCATATTATAAGATGTGCTTATCAAAAAAACTTGTCATCAATGATTTTTCGCTAACAATGATCTTCTCACCGTCGATGCTTTGACCTACAAAAATAGCTATAATTTCTCACTTGTTTGAGACCAAAAAAAATTTATAGTTTTTGTGAAACCCTATCTTTACCTTTATACTATGGTCGTACGAAAATCCGCAAATTTGAAAAAGAATTTTGCTTCATCTCATGCAAAACTATGTGATTTTCGCAAATCTTTCAAGAATTCTACGAACATTTCAGAAATTTCACAACCATGCAAAACCCTTGATAAAATTTGCAATCTAATCGCCTATATATATATATATAAAAGTAAATTTGCATACTTAAACGGAATCTCATATCACTTAAAGTCGATGGCATGCGAAAGCTCATGAATTATATAAACTTTTCATGAATTTTGCATCGAAAGTAGACTTTCACAACAACCAATATGAAACTCTTGACTAAATTCACATTCTAATCGTGTATATATACATGTAAATTTGCACATTAAAACAGAACTTCGCATGTGAAAGTTTGTGAATTTCACATCGACAAGCAGACTTTCACAACCACCAACACGAAACTCTTGATAAAATTTGCAAGGATTTTTTTGCAAGTGTCACGATTTTTATACTATTTATGCAAAATATATTATTTCTATGAAAATAACGTGTGATTTTTTTTTAGTGACATTTAGCGAGATTGGAAGAGTGTTGCACAGGTTCGTGTTTACTATATTAGATAGGTGGTCAGATCATCAATCAGATCTTTGAGATTGATCAGCTGGGTTGGTTGCATGAAAATCAGGGAGTTTTGTGAGTGCTAAGAGTAAAAAGGTCGTAAAAAAGTCAGGAACCTGCAAAATTGATCATTAGACTGATTTTGGCAAATTGTGAGATTTTATGGGAAACTAGTCAAATTTGTTATACAGTACCATCATTTTTTATTTTTGAAATCACTGGTATGCATAGAGATAGGGAGAAGATGGCTATTATGTTTCACGATAATGTGATTTGGAAAAATTAATTTTCTGTTTAGCAATCTTGAGGAGAAAATCGGTGTTATGTTTAGCAATGTTCAAAAAACACTAATATGTTCAACGACTCAAAAAAAAAAACTGCTTACCAACATGTATGGCAAGTATGTTTTGGAGGCAGCAATTAGTACCTTGCCTGGTACTCAGCTCGATCGCTGGATCATGCCTTTAAAAGCAAAAAAGAAAAAAACTTATATTGAGTATGAAGAAAAAAAATTGAACCTATGTTTTCATGGGGGTAACATTGTAATTTTAACTTTATAATCATCATCAAAATCTAAGCTTCAACACTTAAACTAACGGTGGTAAGAGGGAGAAATGGCGCCTTTTGCTTAAAAGGTGACAAAAGTATGGGAGATACTTGAAAAGTGTGAAAAATTGTAGTGGTCTTCATTAATTTCAATTATAGTGGTAGAGAGAGAAATGGGCATTTGCTTAAAATTGACAAAAGTTGGGAGCTACTTGAAAAGTGTGAAAAATTACAGTGGCCTTCGTTAATTTCAATTAACAGTTTGGAGGAATCTGAAAACCACAAATACTATTAATATGCAGTCTTGAGACACTGGCTCATAGTAGTAGGGTTTTGCTATAGGAAGAGGGAGAAGGATGGTGGTTCATGAAGGGGCTCAATCCCGCAAGGGTCCATGGACCGAGCAAGAAGACCTCCAACTGGTCTGCTTCGTGGGGCTCTTTGGAGAGAGACGCTGGGATTTCATAGCAAAAGTATCAGGTTTGAGGGGAGGAGGGGTGACTCATACTGCTAGGTAGACTTAGATTTGGAGGTGTAGCTCATGGTGGTGGGGGTGTCAGGGTTTAACCCCTCTTGAATTTTTGCTGTAGGTCTGAACAGGACAGGCAAGAGTTGCAGGCTACGCTGGGTTAACTACCTAAGGCCTGACCTCAAACGTGGACGGATGACTCCTCAGGAGGAACTCCTGGTTCTTGAACTCCATGCTCGTTGGGGCAACAGGTAATAAATAAATAAAGCCTTTCTTTTGCTATTATAGTACTTGCATATATACCCCAACTTGAGATAGGCAGAGTTTGCTTATCGACTCCAGGATGCATCAGAGTCTAAGGTGGGTCCCACCACCAAGATCCAGTTGGTTTAATGCACTGAAGCAACCTGGTCTTAGTCTAAGGTGGGTCTCATGGTTATGTGAAATCACGGTTCAGCTTGGCTGAGTCCATGCATTACCTCAAATTCAGTGTCCTATATATGATTTCCAAATGATACCATGCATGATTCCATACTTTGTTTCACAGCTTTCTCTTTATTGACTTGATGCATCACAGAGTCATACTTATCCAGGACTTCGGCAATAGTCATATATATATATATATATATATATATATATATATATATAAACATGGCCATTGTTATTCAGACAATGACTAGAATCATCACTCTTTGAGTGATTTTTTTTCTCAAGAATGGTTGTAACAGAAATCACTTGTAGGTGGTCAAGAATTGCAAGGAAATTGCCAGGCCGCACAGATAATGAGATCAAGAACTACTGGAGGACACATATGAGGAAGAAGGCTCAAGAAAGTAATGAGAATTCGGCTTTGTTTTCAACAACATCATCTTCATCTTTGTCGTTGACGCTGACTTCGTTGTCATCAGATCAGCAGCCGGTGAGGTCCATGCTAGAAGCTGAGGCCTCCAACCCTGAAAATTCAATATGTGAAGAAGGAACTGCTTGTGAGATGAATCAAAGAGATGCTGCAAGTGGAGGAGAGCAAGCAGAGGCCAGCAGGGGGAGCTTCATGGAGCAGATGAAGGAAATTGCGGCCTTGGAGATGCTCAGTTTTCCAGTTTACGAAGGCGGTGAAGGAAGCATGCTTCCTTGTACTTCAATGGCTTCTCCTTTGTGGGAGAACTCTTGTGACTCACTGTGGAAAATAGATGAAGAATTTTCTGCTGGGGACCCTTTTGTTTAGGGCCCAACATGGGACAGATTCTTGGTGGCTTGCTCAAGACTACCAACTAGAATGAACTCCAACGTCCACATGTGCATGTTCATGCACATCAGCGAACCGTCCTCTCTCTCTCTCTCTCTCTCTCTCTCTCTCTGTTCTTGTAAATTAGTATGTCAAATGTGATTGTATTTTTTTCATCAATTTCAAATGGATATAATGAGTGTGCCAACCACCTAAATTTCAAATGGATATAATGAGTGTCTAACCACCTAAATTTCAAATGGATATAATGAGTGTCTAACCACCTAGAAAACCACAAAAAGCTATATCAGAAAGCGGCACCATTGAGCAGTGCTTTTGTGGGGGAATTTTCTGGACATTATTATTCCTTGCCTTTTGGAACATGAGGCTCATTGCAGGCGATGGATGCATGACATGGGGATAAAGACAGGAAAGATTAGAACGCCTTCATTTTGAGGGTTAATGACCATGGGCACCAATAGAACATTATTTTGATAAGAAATTTTTTTATAACAGTTCAAATAAGGAGAGAGAGAGAACCCACAAGGGCTTCCACTCATCTAATAGGGGTGACTTGTGAATGTCACCAAGTTGACGGTACGTCACAAGTTTGAAACCCATGAGTGGCATCCCTTGCCGCAAGGTCGAAGCTAGCTAGATGCTAGGTGTAATGATCCCCACAAGGGTTTTTCCAACTGGAGGGCAGCCAATGTGCTGTCGGTGGTGGAGGGTTTTTCCCTTGGATTATAAAAAAAGGAGAGAGAGAGAGTACCAATCACCATTGTTCGATCTAGAATGACTAAATTATCACAGTTTCATGCACCCTATTGGAAGTCCTGATCCACTCCATGGTAAGGCAAAAAACCCTACAGAAAAGCACAACCAATTATTCATAACGGCCACCATCAAGTTCACAGGCTTTTTTATAGTTAAGATGTATTCAATTAGTCCAACAGTACTCCTTTGTAAATTTTAATTGACTGATATGAAGCCTTATAAATCAGTAAATTTTAATGTTGGGCTTAGTTCTAGGAGTCAAAACCTGCCGAGAGAAAAGACAACCATTTGAACAAACCTATAGCACCGCCAAGTACCATGATAAATAGGGCCAGTCAGGGTCGACCCACACCCGCCCATATAACTAATAACCAGGTTCGGGTTCAGGTTTTGTCGGGTCACAAAAACAGAATCCCAAACCCAAACCCACATAATTTTAGAAATTTCTTTTTAGTTTTATATATATATATATATATATATATATATATATATGCATGCATTACTCAAGTCGGGGTCGGGTACCTGGCAAAACTCATGACCCAAACTTGCAAGTCGAATATTATTCGGGTTTGCACTTCTTATGCCCCATACCCGGGAATTCAGGTTTGGGTCGGGTTGGGTACCCGAAACAAACTGAACTCGTTGACAGCCATCATGCGCAAGCTTGCGTGCACCACACACACACCAGCAGCCAAGAGGAGGATACTTGCATCACAAGGGACAAGGACAAAAGGACAGAGGATGCAAAGTTCGACTTGCAAATTTGAAAAAAAAATAAAAAATGGGACACGAGGATACCGCACTTTTAATGTTTTAACCAATAAAAATTATTTTTTGATACCTCAATACGTAGATGGATGTGTGGTAATACAATAAAAGATAAGATTCGGAACGAGGAGATACATAAGAAGGTAGGTGTTGCACCCATTGAAAATAAGATGCGAGAGAATCGTTTACGGTGGTTTGGACATATTCGGCGAAGGCCTAATGATGCTCCAGTTAGAAGGTTGGAGAAATGGAAAAATATATTAGTTAAAAGAGGTCGGGGTAGGCCTAGGAAGACTTGGATGGAAATGATAGGAAAGGATATGAATGCTTTGAACCTCACCGAGGACATGGCATTGGATAGAAATGATTGGAGGAAAAGGATTCATGTGGAAGACCCAAAATGAATTTCTTTTTTGGTTAATATCGCTGACCCCAATTGTTTTGGGATGAAGGCGTAGTAGTTGTTGTTGTTGTTGTACCTCAATACGTAAAATGTTTTTTTTATTGAAATATTATAAAAAACAATAACAAATATTAAAAATATTAAAATAATGCCCATATGAATCTGTGCTCGCTGTGTCCCTGTGATATAGAAGGAGAGGGCTCTTGGTGCTCAAAATAGTATGGCCAAATGGAATTGAAAGGAATTGAAATGCAGGATAAAGAGACTTTGCAACAATTTCATACGCCTCCTGAGTATTAAAAAAAGAAAAAGAGCCTTCCACCTGGGTTTACATTAAAATATTAACAACTCAAATAACATAAGTCCTATTAACTGAAGAGTTCATCGAACTGTGCACCCTGCTAGATGAGTTGTGATCCTAAACAAGCTCCAAAAGACCAAGGTTTTTCTGATATAGGTAGTAAAGAAAAAGACGGGTGTGTGGTGGTACAGCAAAGCTCACATAAGTCAGAAAAAAGGTGAGGAAAGGAAAAGGAGGCCCCAAAAGTTAAGGCTCAACAATGATGAGAAAGAAAATGGAACGCTTCTCAATCCAAGTCTCAGCAATGATGAGAAAGAAAGTGGAATGCTTCTCAATCCAATTCCCTGTTACTTTTTTAGTTCAATATATAATTCTGTGAATTTTCTATTCATTAGCTAAAAAAAGTAATAAAAAAGTGGTATGGTTCAGTGAATCTTTGATAATTCAACCTTCTAACAAATGTCTTGGTGGTCCTCCTTTTGATATATCCAAGCTGTGGCATTCAAACTCAAATGATTCCTTGGCTAAGGCACTAAACTCACACCAACACCATCTGGTCCAGCCTACCTAATAAATAGTGTTCTATCCAGCAAATTCAACTAAGAGCCTCAAGATTCCTAGATTTCATGCTATTGTATAATCAAGCCCAATGCATATGCTCTGCCGACCAAATGGTGTTCCAGTCTACTATTTCCGACATGAACCGTATATCTACAGATCATCATGCAACCTCATGAAAGTTTGTTACACATGATACAAAGACAACCGATCAAAGTGATCAGTCAATGGACCAGACAGACAAATTTTCATCATTTCAGCTATGAACACTATAACCCCCAAACATGTCAGAAGTCTAAGGAGTATCTGAATCCAAAAGTTTACCACAAGGTTTAGGTTCCCACCATAGATTTGCAGGAGGACCAATCACCTACAGAAATATGTTATAATGGATGATGTCACCGAAAAGCAAGATTAGTCAGACTTAGGACCACAAAAGAAGGCTTAAATGCCTGACTCCACGTACAAAATGATGAAAAAATACAAAATTTCACAGGCAACCCACCCAAAGAGATAACTTTAAGATGTATTCAACTAATCACAGCAGAACAGACCCATAAAATACAGCTCCTGCAGGGCCAGTCATATAAACATGATTATCCGCCTCCCCCCACTCTATCTCCAATGGACCACCCGGCAACTCCACCATGCATTCCTGTTGAACATTATGGTGAACAATTATACAACTGCAAAACACTATAAAACAAGACTAAAAGCAACATTTAGAGTAAGAAAACTCTTTCAGTTTGGATATATATATATATATATATATGAGAATGGGGATTGTTCTTCCTATTTTTTTGTTAGGTCACGTTAGGACCTTCCAAAATTCATAGTTTTCGGTGTTTTATGCTAGATCTGAAATGTTAGATGTGTTTATCATTGTTTATTCAATAGAAAACATGCTTCTGATTAAGCATCTTCATGTGCAGATGTGTATTTTGATGTAAAAAAATCAATGGTTGATATTGTACTAAAATTTGATGATAAAGTAACATCAAATCAATTTGAAACAAAGCATGATTCTTAATAAATAAGCAATGATAAACACATCTAAGGGTTCAGATATAGCATAAAACACCTAAAACTATGATTTTTAGAGGACCCTAATATGACCTAACGAAAAAAGGGGCAGCACAATCCCCACTCTCTCTCTCTCTACACATATATATAGGGTGCTTCTATGGTGGTACATACTTGATTTACATAAATGTAAGCTTCAAATGCAAAATATAACCTTTGGATCATGTTTAACATGTTCTATTTACTATTTCAATGTGTTAAAGTTGACTGAAATATGATATTTTATACCATTTCTAGATCACCCTTATTTTCATGAATTGTGAGCCATTGATTTTCACTGTCTCAAAAATCAAATCTCATGATATATTAGACATGCTAAAACCTTCTAACATAGTATATAAATCATGCTAAACACATATGGTTAGATCTACCATTTGGTGGCTAGATCCATACAAACAAGAGTGTGTACCACCATATGGTATCATGATACAGAACCACCTTATATTATTTCCCATATATATATATATATATATATATATATATATATATATATATATATATGTGGGTGCTTCTATGACACTGTACCACCATAACTTGCGGTGGTACACACTTGAATTACATAGATCTAAGCTCCAAACACAAAATCTAACTTTTGGATGATGTTTAGCATGTGCTATTTACAATTTTCATGTGTTAAAGTTGACTTAAATAGGTGTGTTATACCATTTCTAAACCACCCCTATTTTCATGAATTGTGAGCCATTGATTTTTCACCGTCTCATAAATGAACCTGATGGTGTATTAAACATGATAGAACCCTCTTAACATATTAAATACACCATACTAAACACATCTCTACGGTTAGATTTACCATTTGGTGGTTAGATCCATACAAACAAGTATGTACTACCATAAGGTACTATGGTACAGAACCACCATATATATATATATATATATATATATATATATACTTACCCTTTTTGAGTGACCCAAAAGGACAGCTGCAACAACAACTGCACAAGCTCCAGTCCCACAGGCGAGTGTTGCCCCTGCAATTAAAATTGAATAGCCAGATGCAGACCTTTCAATTGAACAAGAGTACACAGCCCAATATATAATAAACAAAAGCTTTTAAAGGGTGGGACACTAAGATCTACAACACTACTGAAAGGTGCAAGGTACAGTATTGCTCAAACAAGTAGAAGCCTATCAAATTTACATCCATCACAACAGAAAATCCTTGTTGTATGAGGCTATGTGCTGACAAAAGTTAAAATGGAGAAAAAAATTCATGATATCATTTAACTTTTTCTTCTCAGGTTTTCTACTAAGAAAATAAAAAACATAAAAATTTAAAACAGAGAAGATGGGAAAAATAGGGAAAGGAAATTTGCAACGCTCAAGCAAGTTGTTTTTGGAGTTCCACAAATACTTCTTAGAGTAAATAAATAATGTTTTCAATTGTACAAATTTTTGCTTTTCTTTGAGTTAGTATTTTACAATATTATAGAAATAGATGCCGTTGTAGAAGGTGGAAGTCAGAATGATGTGCCATGGAGCAGCTTGTGTGCTGCTCCCAACAAAAGAAAGTCAATGGACCATCTCAGGAGTCAGCATGTTTGAAAATTTCCGGATTCAAATTTCAAACATAGTCACTTCTAATTTTCATCAAAGGATAATCCACAAGAGGATTTATACACAGAGTTAGTTACAATCCATGGACACAATAGTACCCCACACCAATTCAGATGATAGAATCAAGATCAACAAGAAAAACTCAAAAATGAAGATTTATCAATAAGAAAAAGGTAATGATAACTTGAAAATATTATTGCCAAAGAAGACAAGGTTGTGGAAAGATAATAATGGTCCAAATGTCCATAATTTTAGCACAAAGAAACCAAAGTATAAGGATACCCTGGATATGGTCCCTAGGAGAAAATCCAAACAAATAACATGAGTGACCACATATATAAGAAGATGCTTCATTACAAGAACACCACAATTGGATATCGGTCAAATCCAGATATTTGCCAGATTCAGTAGCAAAAAATCAAAAATCATATCCACATCTGATTATAATCAGATATGGTTTTGGCTTACTAAATGCAACTAAACGGAATCGAATTCGGTCGGATATCGAATAAAATCCAGTTCAATGACATCCCTATGTAATGAAGTGATGACCAACAAAATGTAGATTCACAAGCAGATCACGAACATAATGCACAAAAGCACTCAAATAAGCTACTAAAGGAACACACACAAAGGGCCACTAAGGGCAGCAAAGATAATCACAAGTACACACAAACAGTCTTAAAAAATATTAATGTTATTAATGAATTAATGCACAAAATGCATACCTCACAAGGGGAGAGAGACCATACACAACGATGGGCTCTAACTAGCAATTAGACTACTCATAACGGCTAGTAATTCCTAGCTACAAAATGCAAAAATAAAATTAAACAAAAAAATAATTACAAAAAGAAGTATGTACATGCATATATATATATATATATATATATATAGAGAGAGAGAGAGAGACATTCTTACACCCTACAAACCATGCAAGAGGGCTCCAGAAATCAAAGAGACATAGGATATTATCACAAAGGCTACAAGTCAACCAAACTCTTAAAACAACAAATTTCCTATGTTCTTTGAATAAACAAATTCACTAGCTTGAATTATCATAGGGTGCTGGCATAAAGTTAATTCTTTTACTTAATACATTAAATACAAAGTTGAGTTGGTTGAATGACTACAGTAGAAAAGGTACTTTGGATGGAATGAATATAGAGATTCTTAACATACCAGCACCACGTTCCCACACACGCATCTTCAGGTGTGTACGGGACAGGATTTGAACAAACTCTGCAACACCAAAAAAGGAAATCAGAGTCACAAAGCATCTTATGCAATATAAGGTTGTTCAAAATTTTAAATCTAAGACAGAAATAAGATCCACTTCAATAATACCAATTCTCAAAATTAGAGGCATGCTTACATGTTTCTTGAGATAAAAATAAATAAAAGGGGAAGTGGATGGGGAGGAAATAGCAGAGTCAGCCTTCCAACCACCACCGATAATCCCCACTTGTTCCGTCCATTTTTCAATATGAAGACATAGAAGTAGCTATATCCACCACGGCATTCAATTTGTAGAACATGATTAGTGTTTTAAGTAGATGGTTCAATTACATACAATATCTTTTGTAGTTAAACTTACATCATTTTTCAAGGGCATATTACTTTTATTGACCACCCTTATGTTTCTGATAGAATATTAACATAGATTTCAGTGTTTCTCAAAAACATATGACAAGTGTTTGCACTCAATTTCCTTCCACTTTGTTCAAGCACATGTTAACAAAGTCAGTTGTGGCTAGAGTCTTCTTCTCTTAATATGAATATTAAACCTTGCTCAACATAAATAGGAACTGACATTGGCATCAGTTATTCCTAGGGAGAAACTTCAAAGCATATTTCCCAGAAGATCTCCATAATTTTAAAAGGAAAATCCAAAAAGAAAGAGCGGGGAGGCAGATTGGCAGAAAATGAGAACTGATGTTCTTTGCAAATATGAATACATAGAAAAACCTTTATGATATAGGAAGGAAAAAAGAATTAGGAAACTTTTTACTTGAATTGGAAAGTTGTAAAATAAGTGATGCAATACACAAAAATGGCTGATGTTTTCCAAAACTGTGTCAGTCACCTCTTCTACCTCCAGCTAAGAATGTCCCTATTTGGGGACGGAGTTAACCCAGTGCTTGTACAGGAGGCAAACAACAGTCAATATTGCAATAATTATCAAACTGGGACAAACAAACCCTTATAAGAATTTCATGGATGTAGACTGGTCACATTTTCAGGGTCTTTTGGAAATATGAAATCAAATCTTTCAATCATTAGTTTTATAGAGTTTCAGGGGCTTCTTTGGAGTACATAAATCCTATGGTTGTCAGGGATTTAAGAATCTGTCAAAAGTTAGAAATTTAGGAAAAATTACTGGAAAAAAAAAAGATAAGAAAATCAGATGTAACATGGATCCCCACGGTCACATTATATTAGTCAAGTTATAGACTCTTGAAATGCTACCTTAAATGATCTCCATGAAAATGGTTATTCTTCTAGCATCAAAGTGTTGCTATTATGTTGTATGAAAAGAGTTCACCTTATCAGTGGCTGTCAAGTGCCAGTCATCTTTGTTTTATATACTCTTTTCATACAACATAATAGCAATACATTGACGCTAGAAGAATAACCATTTGCATGGACAGCATTAAAGGTAGCTTTTCATATCTCTATACTATTCTGTGAAAGCAAAATAATCAGAATAACAGAAAGAACTAAATACTTGCTTGAACTCAGCAACGAGATTGTTGACAGGTATAAACTAACCCGTGTTTGTTCGTGATGGAAACATTTCATGGTGCTCAAACTTTGGACCAATATCTTCCAACTTTAAGTCATCAACCTGTAATGCCTGTTCAAAACCATGATAAGATGTAAAGATTCCATTCCAAACATTATCTGAAACTAGATTAGAAGACACCTTTATCACTCATCTGAACTCAGAAACCAGAAACCCTTTTACAACTCATCTTAACTGAGAACCAATAATGGAAATTACATTCTTGGAACTACCTGACATTGCTTTGTGCCAAATGTTACACAATGGGGATTCCCCATGCTTACACAGGTCACATTCCACGTGTTTCCATCAACAACCAGTTCAGCATTGACAACAGTGTCATCCTTTCCCCCTGGCAATTTGGTGGGGATATTTGGCGCTTTGAGCACTGGCTGACCCATATCAACTCTAACCTGTAAACGCAGCACCAGATGAGTAGACTTCAGGTCAAGGTTGCCAGACTAGGAAGTGGAAGCGGGAAACGATACGGGAAGCAAAAACAAGAAACAATGCATTTTAAAATGTATAGGAAGTGAAGTGAGAAATAAAAAAAAAGCAATATAAGAATTGGATTGGAATCAAAATGGAAAGGAAATAAAAACTAAAATAAAAGTGACTATTCTTAAATTTCATGATTTTTTAGGGTAAGAATTAAATTTTTAGCAAAATCTAAAAATAATGGCTGCCAAATTAGAGAAAGCACATGGAAGTGAGTTAGAAGTGTGAGAAGAAACACATAAAAAACATGAAAAGTAGAGTGAGAGAACATATAAGAATAGATGAAACATGTGAAAAGCATAGGAGAAGCATGGGAGAATCGAGATTCTCATCAAGTTTCGGAAGCAAGGAGTATCGCACTTCCGAAGCGAGTTTCTGGGAAGCGGGCTTCCCACCTATCTGAGAAGCTTACAGTAACTCTGCTCCAGGTAAGGACCACATTATCCTATATTAAACCATAGAAACCGGAGGGCCTCACACACACATGCTAGAATCAAAGAACATTATTGAAGTCCAAAGAATCTAAAAGAGACTTCTCAAAATAACATCAGATATGCTGAAAATAAAGGTGCCAGGATGTAATATTCCAATACTGGTGAAAAATATTTAATTTGATAAATTCGTGAAAAATAGTTAAATTCAGGTAAAATTTAGGCGAAATTCAGGAGAGAAATTGAGCTAAGGTATCATTAGATCCGTTTCAGAACGTAGATCTCGTAGAAGATCTGTTTTATCAAAATTGGATAACGATTGGTTCAAAAAATGCATTTTTCTAAAATCGCACGCCTCTATTTTTAAGTCTTTTTCAGTTTGGATCGGACTCGACCCACTTCGTTGGACCCATGTTAATATGGATTTGGACCCAATCTAGGATCCATATTGACTAGGATCCGGTCCGGGTTGAGATCCAATTGAATTGGATATGGATATGGATTTGGATAATGAATCCAATCTGGATCCATAATCCATCCATGTCATTTTAAAACTAAAATGAATTTAAAGTTTTAAAAACATCCATGTGGTTGTCTAGAAGGGGATGTCCCCCTTAAAATATTCTATAAGAATAAAATAAATAAAAATATAAATATAAATTATAAAAAAAAATCTAGAAGGATAAGGGTTGTTAGAGGTAGAACTCTACCCATAAAGGACAAGAAGGGGATGCCACCCCCCTCTAGACCCTTTCTTAATTATAAAAAGAGGTTGGAACCCCTTGTGAGGAATCACGTACCTTCAGCCTGAACCTCGTACACTGCAAAAGAAAGAGAAGGATTGGAAGGAGGGGAGGCGCCAGTGGATATCACGATGCACACACACACAAAACTATTGTGCCCTACTTCAGTGTTATATAAACAATACAAATTGGATCGGGTCTGTCGGCCCAAATCCAATAATACCAACCTGCAAATATAAAACAAGAAAGACATTATGGGTCTAGAACCAGACCCGTACATTTCATTCTCAATACTCCCCTTCAAGTTGTGCATGGTCTTGCACCATGGACAACTTGTTCTTCAAGAACCAAAAGCGCATACTGGTAAGGCCCTTAGTGAATAAATCTGCCACTTGATCAGTTGTAGGAACATAAGCAGGATCAACTTCTCTATCTTCTATTTTTTTGTCGAATGAAGTGTTGATCGATCTCTATATGCTTTGTGCGACTATGGTGAATGGGATTAAACGCAATATGTATGGCACTCTGATTATCACAGGAGAGAGTGGTGGGTAGAGTAGATTCTCCGACTTAAGTCAAAAGATGTCTCAGCCTTGTGACCTCTATTGTAGCAGCTGCCATAAATCGATACTCAGCTTCTATACTGGATCGTGCAACTGCACGTTGTTTCTTACTACTCCACGCTATCAAGTTCCCATCAAGAAAGACACAATAGCCAGAAACCGACCTCCTGTCATCTAGATCTCTAACCCAATCTGCATGTGTATACATACATTCAATTGATGTTGTTCTCCTTTGGACTTGGACTGATGATAAACCAGACCATCTCCAAGAGTTCCTTTTAAGTATTGAAGAATTCTCTTGACAGCATTCATATGCTCTGTTCGTGGGTCATGCATGAATTGAGAGACTTGATTCACTGCATATACAATGTCTGGTCTAGTAAAGGTGAGATATTGGAGCATACCCACAAGGCTCTGATATTGTTTGGAATCTTCATATGCTTCCCCATCCTGAGAACCAAGTTTATGACTGAGCACGCTAGGAGTGGATAGGGGTTTACAATCCTTCATGTCGGCCTTATCCAATAGGTCTAAAGTATATTTGTGTTGAGTTAATGAAAGGTTTTCATCTTGTCAATCCACCTCAACCCCCAAGAAATAACGTAAAACCCCCAAATCTTTCATTTTAAACCGGTGACTCAGTAAAATCTTGGTAGCTTGTATATGTTTATCAGAGTTCTCAGTAATAATGATATTGTCTACATATATAAGAATCAAGGTGCGTACCTGACAATCTTGAAAAATAAAAAGCGAATGATCAAGATGAGATCTAACGAATCCATGTCTCTGAACTTCAACAGAGAAACTATCAAACTATGAGTGGGAGGACTGTTTTAGCCCATAGTGTTAGAATACATATCGGATATAGATCCAGTAGGATCCATATAGTCCACGTGAATGTTATATTGTAATGTAATATACATTACTAACATAGGGTAGTTTTGTCATTGTAAAAGATTTGTAAAACCTACTTAAACTTAATGATGTTTAGTGCAGCCTGTGAAAAAGCATACAGGAAGGTTGCCGATTCCAACAAGAAGAATGCTCTCTCTCTCTCTCTCTCTCTCTCTCTCTCTCTCTCTCTCTCTCTCTCTCTCCATTCCTTCTCGGTTTTCAAGGCAAATACTGCAATCCAGAGGCAGTTTTATCATGGTATCAGAGCGGTACAGGTCCTGGGCATGAAGAATATCTGTCAAGCCCGTGCTCCATCAACGTGAAAGGTGGGCAGGTCACGTGATCTTAACCCATCCTTTTTTTTCCTTTCTGTTATTTATATTCCTTTAAGTGACAATCTGTCGTAGATCTGAAAGTTTTCCAGATCTACTATTCTATTCTCGCAGATCTGAAATCACCTTTCTTCTATTCTCTCACAGATCTGAAATCCCTTCAGATCTGCTATTCTATCTCTGTTGTCGCAGATCTAAAATACTTTCAGATATGTTATCATCTCTCTATCGTAGCTTTTAGTTATTTTGTCTATCGCAAATCTGAAATCTTTTCAGATCTGCTATCAGCCCTTTCTATTCCCTCGCAGATCTGAAATCCCTTCGGATCTGCTATTCTATCTTTGTCGCATATCTGAAATACTTTCAAATCTACTATCGTCTCGCTGTCGCAGCTTTTAGTGATTATTTTGTCTGTCGTAGATCTGAAACCTTTTCAGATCTGCTATCAGCCCTTTCAGCCCCATAAAGCAAAGTTCAAAAACTGTTGCTAGTCTAAAATTTGTCTATCACGCCTACCTATTCTCATTTATCTTAATTCTCTTTCAGTCTTTCATTTATGTTTCAGCCACACTTGTTTTATTCTATTTCATTTTCAGCCACCAGTTTCTTTCGGCTGTCAAACAGTATATCAATGGATTCTTCAGGTAATTCGGGTCTTTCTTCCAACTTCCTGGGACAGCTTGTCTCAGAAAAACTAACTACCGACAATTATCTGACTTGAAAAGGGAAAATTACTCTTTTTATTCGAAGTCAAGACCTTTCAGGTCACTTGGATGGCTCCACTCCGATGCCTCCAGAATTTATCACCACTGAAGTCAAAGAGGATGAAGGATTGTCGAATATTATTCGCAATCCTGCATTTGTTACTTGGATGAAGCGCGATCAGACCCTTGTCACGTACATTACTTCCATATTGTCACAAGAAGTATTGATTTTTATTCCTGATGATTACACATTTAAAGTTTTGTGGGAGAACTTAGCTCAGACCTACTCTCAGATATCAGAGGCTAAAGTGGTGTTTCTTAAACGCGAATTTCAGATGTTAAGAAAGGGGGCAATGAGCATTATTGAATTCTTAAATCAAGTCAAAAGCATCACAGATTAATTAGCCACGGTTGGATATTCAGTGTTAGATAAAGAAAAGGTGCATCAGACACTGAATGCCTTGGCATCAGAGTATCATGTTCTTGTGACCTCTTTATTATGCCTGGCTACGTTACTCAGCTTTGAGGAATTACGTGCCAAACTTTTTCAGTACGAGATGACTCTTAAAAGCATGACTGATACTTTAGCATGAAAATCATCTTCACAAGAGGTTCTTGCCACAAGAATGATGGCTGATCGTGCCCGTGAAGGACGTGGCAGAGGCAGGGGAACTCCCATCCAGGGTAGACGTGGGTTACTACCTACACAAAATTCCATGGTCAGTTTTTCAAAGAATGTTCTCACATGCTATCAGTGTAATAAACGAGGTCACATCAAAGCCAACTACTGGTTCAACCCACAAAACCGGAATAGAGCTCAAAACAATAGAAATGTTGCTACATCAGGAACTGCAGGTACATTTCGAGTTAGTGATGATGCTAAGGATCTTCTCTTATCTGTAATGGCAAACTTGAATCCGACACAAAATGATGATGGAATATGGTATGTTGACTCTGGGGTAGCAACTCATGTCACTGGCAATGCAGGTAAGTTCTCTACTTTGGTTCCCTATTCTAGTAAATCTAATATTGTAACTGGAGATGGGACTCACCACCCTATTTCAAACATAGGCAATGTTCTCATTCCTTTGTCCAAGTCATCTATTTCTTTATCTGATGTTGTCCATGCACCAAATTTAAAGAAAAATATTGTCTTTGTTTCTAAACTTGTCGACTCTACCAATTCATTTGTGGAATTTACTCCTACTTCTGTCTTTGTCAAGGATCTTCAAACGAAGGAGATGTTCGCTAAAGGAAAACGACGTAGAAACATGTATGTCTTCAATGAAGATCCAGCCTCCAGTTCCTTGAAACCCAAGTCTGATTATGCCTCCAAAAACGTCCTAAGTATGTCCAAATGTAATAAGCCAGATCTTTGGCATTCTCGTCTTGGTCATTGTAGTCAAGTCATTATTGAAAAGTTAGTGTCTAATGGTTTTCTTTCAGAGTATGTTTCACCATAAATTGAAGGATAAAATGTGTCACAGTTGTCAAGTTTGCAAGAGTCATGTACTTCCTTTTCATCAAGTAAATAAAAGAGTCTCTAAGCCTTTTGAGATAATATATTCTGATGTTTGGGGTCCAGCTCCCAATCCTTTCTCTTCTGAAAGTAAATATTATGTATCGTTTATTGACAATTTCTCTCGTTTTACTTGGATATTCTTTATGAAACACAAATCAGAGGTCTTTTGTATCTTCCGACACTTTCATGCCCATATTAAAAATCAATTCTCCCAAAGTATCCAAATTCTCCAATGTGATGGAGGTGGTGAGTATTCCTCCAAAGAATTTTTAGATTTTCTCCAAGATAATGGGATACATCGTAGAGTTTCTTGCCCGTACACTCCACAACAAAATGAAATTGTTGAACGTAAACACAGACATATTGTGGAAAGTGCAATAAGTATGATGCATGGTAGTAACTTGCCCATAAGTCTTTGGACAGAAGCCTTTCACACTGCCACTCATGTGATAAATCGCCTTCCTATGCCTATCCTTGAAAATCAATCTCCCTATTATGTTCTCTTTGGTTTGCACCCTGATTATGATGAGTTTCAAGTTTTTGGAAGCACATGTTATGTACATATTAACAAATCCATGAGAACTAAATTTCAGAACAAAGCCTCTATATGCCAATTTGTAGGTTTTGCAGATGAACACAAGGGGTACAGGTGCTATGACCCTGCCAATAAGAAGGTCAGAATTTCAAGAAATGTTATTTTTGATGAAAATAGCTTCCTGGAGAATAAAGCCAACCATAGTCATGAACATGGTGAGACAGCAGATAGTTGGTATGATCCATGGCTCAGTGCTGAACTTATTTCACATGTTGTTGAACATACCACTTTGGACCCTACAAGCATACATGATGAGACGGCTTCAGATAAGGTATCGAAAACACAATGTTTGAGATACAAAGAAAATGTCTATACCAAAAGACCCAGAGAGCAAACAGATGCACCTGTTGGAGAACACATGGCATTATCCAGTAACAGAAAGGCGCCAAGAAGATCAAGCATGATAAGGCATCCTATTGAAAAATGGGTGAGTTATGATAACTTCTCTATGGAATTTCAGATCTTTCTATCCAAGATTGAAAAACATGAGGAACCACTTGGGTTTTGTCAAGCTGTTCAATCTAACAAATGGATTGAAGCGATGAATGAGGAGATAGAGGCACTTCATGAGTGTCGAACATGGGAGATAGTTGGTCGTCCCCTAGATAAAAATGTAGTTGGCTCGAAATAGGTGTATAAGATTAAGTATAAACCTGATGGTAGTATTGAACGATACAAGGCATGTCTTGTTGCCAAAGGTTTCACCCAAGAATATGGTCAAGATTACGATGAGACCTTCAGCCCAGTGGTGAAAATGGGAACCATTCGTATTATCCTTGGTCTGGCTATTGAACATAGGTGGAATCTTAGTCAGCTTGATGTCAAAAATGCATTTCTTCATAGGGATTTGAAGGAAGAGGTCTACATGGAGCAGCCTCAAGGTTATGCAGGAGACCCAAAAGAATATGTGTAAATTAACCAGAGCATTATATGGTTTAAAGCAAGCCTCCAGGTCCTGGTTTGAAAGCTTCTCCTTAAAAATTCAGAACCACGGTTTCATTCATTCCCAACTAGATCATTCTTTATTCATATACAGGGATGGAACCATTGTGGTTTTCTTACTTATATATGTCGATGATATAGTGATCACTAGTAATGCTCCAGACCATATTCAACAAATTAAAGTTTTACAAAGTATGCGATTCAAGATGAAAGACCTTAGAGAACTAAGATATTTCCTTGGTATAGAGGTGGACAGGCAAGATGGAAAAATGTCATTAACTCAACACAAATACACTCTTGATATTCTGGCCAAAGCAGGAATGACAGATTGCAAACCTGTGCCTACACCCAGTGTTGTCAATCAAAAACTCAACATTTGTGATGGTGAGTTGTATCCTGATGCAAGCAAGTATCGAAGTTTAGTGGGCATGTTACAATATCTTACCTTTACTAAACCAGACATTGTATATTATGTGAATCAAGTATCTCAGTTCATGCATGAACCAAAGACTGGTCACATGGATGCCATCAAACGTATTCTTCGCTATCTAAAAGGCACAGTGGGTGATGGACTCATTTATGCTCAATCTTCATGGAGAACACCGAAACATGACATATTGACCTATACAGATGCGGACTGGGCAGGGGATCCAGATGAAAGGAGGTCTGTTTCAGGATACTGTATTTTCATTGGAAACAATCTTCTCTCATGGAGTAGCAAAAAACATAAAGTTGTGGCAAGATCTAGCACAGAGGCAGAATATAGATCTATGGCAGCTACCACAGCAGAAGTAACCTGGATTAGGCATCTACTTACAGAGATGGGAGAGAGTATCCCAAGTTCAACCCTTATGTGCGATAATAGAAGTGTTATACAAATTATGTTCAATCCTGTTCATCACAGTCGGACCAAACATATTGAGATTGACCAACATTTCATCAGACAAGAAATAGCAGACAAAGAGATTGAACTGGTTTATGTGTCTTCAGAAGACCAAGTTGTTGATATGTTCACAAAGGGTCTCACAAATAACCAGTTTTGGTATCTAAAGAACAAGTTGCACATGTTTTAATCCCATGTACAACTTGAGGGAAGGTGTTAGAATACAGATCGGATATGGATCCAGTAGGATCCATATAGTCCACGTGAATGTTATATTGTAATGTAATATACATTACTAACATAGGGTAGTTTTGTCATTGTAAAACATTTGTAAAACCTACTTAAACTTAATGATGTTTAGTGCAGCTTGTGAAAAAGCATACAGGACGGCTGTTGATTCCAACAAGAAGAACGTGCTTCTCTCTCTCTCTCTCTCTCTCTCTCTCTCTCTCTCTCTCTCTCTCTCTCTCTCTCTCTCTCTCTCCTTCTCGGTTTTCAAGGCAAATACTGCAATCCAAAGGCAGTTTTTGTTAAAATATGATGTATATTTATATATATATATATATATATATATAGATTACGACACATATACATATATATGATATATATATGTCTACGTGTCTATCTATATATATAAATATATATATATTTATTTTGTAAAACCCCACAGGGGTATTTCTGTCATTTCACCTGTACACGCATATCATTGATATGCTTTTTCTTTTCTTTCTTTTTCCTTTATTCTTTTTCCTTTTTTTATTTTTTACTTTTTTCTTTTTAACATTTGAGAGGGGTCCACATAGAGTCGTTGGACCCCTCCAACGGTCATAAATATGACCGTTGGAGGGGCTCCAACGACTCTATGGGAGCCCCTCCTTGGGTCCCTTGCTGTGTATAAATAAGGGGTACAGCCCCATGTATTTACTAAGCTTCTGGTGAAGCATTCTATGAAGTGAAGAATATTTTTTTACCTCTCTTTGTGCTTGACCACTTTTGTGGTTTATTTTGCCCCTTTGTGGCCTCTTGTATATGTGCGTGCTTCCGTGCTTTCGCTTGAAGACTTTGCCCCTTTTTCATTTGGCACTTCATTACATGGTATCAAAGCAAGGTTAAGAAGGCTTCATCGGATTCTACCTTGACAAGTAATACCTCTCCTCTCTCTTGTCTTATTAATTTGTTTTTCTAAATGGCCAACAAAGATGCAAAAATCGATCTATCATTCAAATTGGATGGGACCAATTACCGCATGTGGGTCGCCGCTATGGAGAATAATCTCAAAGGTAAAAAGCTTTGGGGTTATGTATGTGGAACCATTCCGGAACCACAATTGAAGTTAACTAAATTTGAAGGAAATGAGGAAAAAGCTTTGAATGAAGAAGAAAAGGAAAAAGCTATTCTTGATTATTCTTCTAAAATGGAAGATTGGGAAAGTGAACATGCTAAAATTTTAGCATGGTTCATGAATAATGTCGAGTTGAAGATTTGTGCAAACCTTGCAAAATTCAAAAAGGCTAATGAAGCATGGTTTTTTATGAAAGGCATGTACACCCAAAGAGACCTTGCTAGGCATTTTTTTCTACAAGAAAAGGTAAGAGCTACCAAGCAAGGTGATATGAGCATTAGGGACTACTATAGTGCCCTATCCTCTTTGTGGGATGAACTTGTCCTTCTCGAACCACAATGGGAAGGAAGTGTTATTGCTATGAGACAAGAGCAAATGGAAAAAGAGAGGTTTTTTCAATTTATTCATGGGCTTCGTCCCGAATTTGAACAACTTAGAGGATCTCTACTTCATAGGGCCTCTACCCCTCTAAGTGATATTTTGGCCGATTTATGTCAAGAAGAAACCCGTTTGGCCTTGAAGAGAGATGTTGATGAAGTGCATGCCGTGTCTAGACCCGGCAACAATGTAAGAACATATAAACCACCACATTTTTGGAAGAATAATGGTGGTGGAGGAAGAAAAATTATTTGTCATAATTGTAATGAACCGGGCCATATTCGTCCCGATTGCTCTAGATTCAAGAAGAAGGTGGCTTTCGTAGGGGAAACTCCTCCAATCATCAATGAAGATTCAAAGAAGAATGGTGACATAAAGGAGTCCATTGCTCATCTAACCGAAACTCTTCAACAATTTATAAAGATGAGCGCCTCTACATCATCATCCTCACCTTCCACTTCCAGTGCCGCCATCTCCTCTTTTCCAGGTATGACCTCTTGGATTCTTGACTCGGGTGCCTCTTTCCATATGACTCCAAATGCATCACTTTTATCAAAACCAAGTCTCAATAAATTTAAATCATATGTATCCACCGCCGATGGAACATCTTTAAATGTTGAAGGTATTGGAAACCTTGAGAAAACTTATGACCAAAACAAAGAATTTTTTGTTCCCAAAATCCGAATTATTCCAAAACTTAATTTGAATCTTTTTTCCGTCTCTCAAATTACCGATTTTGAATATAATGTCTCGTTTTCACCAACCCATTGCTATGTGCAGGATCTCCGGTCCAGGAAGCGGATTGGGCAAGGCCATAGAAGAGGGGACCTTTACTATATGGATTTTTTGTCTTTGGCATCCAAATCATTTTGTAATCACGTTCAATCCAAAGATATTGAGACTTGGCATAAGAGACTTGAACACCCTAGTATTTCCAAGTTGTACCTTTTTCCGTTTTTTGAAAAATTTTGTAATACAAATACATTTATATGCAATGATTGTATTCTTGGGAAAATTCACTCTCTTCCATATTCTCATAGCAATTTTGTGTCAAAAAGGCCTTTTGAACTTGTGCATTCCGATGTATGGGGATCGGCACCCGTTATGTCCAAGGGGGGCTTCTCTTACTATGTTTCTTTTATTGATGATTTTACTAGATACACATGGGTTTACATTATCAAGAATAAATCCGATGTCTTCATTAATTTTAAAGAGTTTCACGTTCTTGTTCAAAATCAATTCCAACACAATATAGCCATTTTTAGGTCCGACTCAGGAGGAGAGTACATGTCTAAAGATTTTCAAAATTATTTTAAAACAAATGGAATTTTGCACCAACGATCTTGTCCTAAAACTCCGCAACAAAATGGTCTTGCGGAAAGGAAACATAGACATTTAATCGAAACCACAAGAACTCTTCTTGTGTCTAAAAATGTTCCTAAAATCTTTTGGGCCGAAACTCTTCTTACCGCAACATATCTTGTGAATCGTATGCCCTCCTCTTCTTTAAAAAATGTTTCGCCCTTTGAAAAACTTTTTAAAATTACTCCTGATTTTAATAGACTAAGAATCTTTGGATGCAAATGTTTTGTACTTAGTCTAGGACAAGATAAGTTGTCACCAAAAGCTATTGAATGTGTGTTCATTGGCTATGGTGAGAATCAAAAAGGCTATAGATGCTATGATATTCGAAACAATAAATTATATGTGTCGAGAAATGTAAACTTTATTGAAAATCAAAATGGTTTCGATATCCACACATCTAAGGAAGACATCGATTATTCTTTTATATTCGACTTAGCTCCTAGGATTGAGTCTCCTGAGGCAATCACTTGTGATACTAGTTGTGATGGAATTTTACATTATAATGATATACCACAACATGAGAATACTTCCCAAAATGAAAACCTTAATGATATAAATGTATATACCCGACGGATAGGAAATGAACATCAACCTGCCATTGACAGATACTCTCAAGACTTCTCTTTAGAAGAATCTATTGATAACAATCCACCTAGGAGATCTTCTCGTACTAGTAGGCCACCACAAAAATTTGTGTCTTATGAATCTTTTTCGCCGAATTATAGGGCATGTCTCATGTTAATACATTCGTATCATAAACCTACCTCATTCAAGGAAGCTAAAGATCACCCACATTGGATTGAAGCTATGAAAATCGAATTAGAGGCTCTTAACAAGGCCCAAACCTGGAGCATTATTCCTCAACCTTTAGGAAAAAAAGCAATTGGGTGTAGATGGGTATATAAGGTCAAAACCAAATGTGATGGGTCTCTTGAAAGATACAAAGCTCGTTTGGTTGCAAAAGGCTACGCCCAAGAATATGGGATTGATTATGAAGAAACCTTTGCTCCTGTAGCCAGAATGACTAGTGTACGAGCCCTTATTGCTTTAGCATCCATCAAACAATGGCCAATATATCAACTTGATGTTAAAAATGTGTTTTTAAATGGAACTCTGTGTGAAGAAGTCCTTATGGACCCTCCGCCGGGTCTCGAAATTGGGAAAGGTAATATTCTAAAATTAAACAAAGCTCTCTATGGTTTAAAACAAGCACCAAAAGCTTGGTATGATCTTTTTAGCAAAGTAGTTCTTGATAATGGTTTCTCCTCATATTACACAGATATTGCTTTGTTTGTTAAAACTTCTAATGAATACATAACAATTTTGTTATTATATGTTGATGACATGATTATCACAAGTAATGATAAGAAAGGTATTGATCTTATTAAAAATATTCTTAAGAAAAATTTTGATATGTCTGATCTGGGTTTTCTAAGGTATTTCTTAGGAATTGAAGTTGCATACTCCCCCAAGGGGTATGTCCTATCTCAAATGAAGCTTGCCTCTGACATTATTGCTAAGTCTGGGTTGACAGATGACAAAAGGGTGGAGACTCCAGAAGTAATAAATGCCAAGATGAGAGCCAATGATGGCACTCCTTTAGCAGACCCCATGCCTTATCGTCAATTAATTGGATCCTTAACATATTTATCTATCACCAAGCCTGACATTTCACATGCAGTTCATAGTGCAAGACAATTTCAGGTTGCTCCTACCACTACTCACATGGCAGCAGTAATGAGGATTATCAGATACTTAAAAAATTCCATAACTAAGGGAGTATTCTTCTCCTCTTCTTCACCTCTTACTTTACTTGCGTATACTGACTCTGATTAGGGGGGTAACCCCGATGATCGTATTTCTACCACAGGTTATTGTGTGTTTCTTGGGGAGTCGCTTATCTCCTGGAGGTGTAAGAAGCAGCGTAAAGTTTCTCTCTCGTCTACCGAAGCAGAATATCGTGCGATGGCCACTACCACAACTGAGATTATATGGTTAAGAAGCTTACTTAAAGATATGGGTGTCTCATTCTCAACTCCTTCAAAGTTGTGTTGTGACAACAAGAGCTCCATCTATATTGCTAGCAATCACACTTTTCATGAACGAACGAAGCATATTGAGATGGACTGTCATTATGTTCGAGATGAGTTCCTACGCGGCACCATTCAACTCCCATATGTTCCTACCGAATATCAGTTGGCGGACTTCTTCACCAAAGCCTTGCCTTCGCCTCGCTTCTACTTCCTCCTTAGCAAACTCTCGGTGATTTCACCATGTGTTTGAGGGAGGGTGTTAAAATATGATGTATTTATATATATATATATATATATATATATATATATATATATAGATTACGACACATATACATATATATGATATATATATATGTCTACGTGTCTATCTATATATATAAATATATATATATATATATATATATATTTATTTTGTAAAACCCCACAAGGGTATTTCTGTCATTTCACCTGTACACGCATATCATTGATATGTTTTTTCTTTTCTTTCTTTTTCCTTTATTCTTTTTCCTTTTTTTATTTTTTACTTTTTTCTTTTTAACATTTGAGAGGGGTCCACATAGAGTCGTTGGACCCCTCCAACGGTCATAAATATGACCGTTGGAGGGGCTCCAACGACTCTATGGGAGCCCCTCCTTGGGTCCCTTGCTGTGTATAAATAAGGGGCACAGCCCCATGTATTTACTAAGCTTCTGGTGAAGCATTCTATGAAGTGAAGAATATTTTTTTACCTCTCTTTGTGCTTGACCACTTTTGTGGTTTATTTTGCCCCTTTGTGGCCTCTTGTGTATGTGCGTGCTTCCGTGCTTTCGCTTGAAGACTTTGCCCCTTTTTCATTTGGCACTTCATTACAGTTTTATCACATAGATGGCTCTTCGTAGCTTGCAAACATGTGTATTGGGGCTATCCAAAGGCAGTTTTATCACATAGATGGCTCTTCGTAGCTGCAAACATGTGTATCGAGGCTATGTTCTGTATAACAAGCGGGTTGCTCCATATACACCTCTTCTTTGAGACTGTCATGCAAAAAAACATTTTGACATTAAGTTGGTTTAGAGTTCATCCATACTGAACTGATAAGGACAGAACTAATCGAATAGTTCACATCTTAATCACAGGACTAAAGGTTTCGTCGTAATATTGCCTGTATTCTTGAGTGAACCCTTTCGCTACTAGCCTCGCCTTATAGCGTTCAATGGATCCATCGGGTTTATACTTGATTTTATAGACCCATCTAGATCCTACAACATTCTTGGTCGATGGTCTGGGAACAATCTCCCAAGTCCCACACTCATGTAAAGCTTGAGTTTCCTCATTCATGGCCTCAACCCATTTGATTGACATAGATGCTTGTGAGAAACTGATAGGTTCATCATGCTTTTCAATCTGAGAGATGAACAGTTGTAAGTCTGTAGAGAAGTTATCATAACTTACCCATCTTTCAATAGGATGATGAATCCTCTCAAGCCTCCTGGGTTGCACAATGGGTCGTTGCTGAACATTGTTTTTGTTTCACCGCACATAGGTAATCCCTTGAAACTTTGTAACATCTGAAACTACAGGCATATTAATATCTTGTGTGTTTGCCGACCTTTCCTCTTCTTGGCGTATATTTGTACTATCTCGTTCTGCGGATGGTGTATGACATGAGGATACATCATGTGTCGTCATTTGATCAAGCACCTCAATAGCAAGTCATGGCTGATAACTTTGAGCATCCTTACTGTGTCCCTCTACGCTTCCTGAATCATCAATATTAGTCTCGTCAAACACGACATTCTATGAAACTCTGATGAGGTTGGTAATGGGATCATAACACCGATATCCTCTATACTGATCAGTGTATCCAACAAACCTGCACCTGCATGCCATGTTATGAAACTTATGACATTGAAAACTATCAATGTGAACATAGCATATGCAGCCAAACACGCGCAATTCATTGTAGTCAGGATGAACCCCAAAGAGTGTAAAATAAGGAGACTGATTTGCTAGCAATTTTATCGGCAGTCGATTTATGACATAGACAGTTGAATGAAAGGCTTCCGTCCATAAATTTAAAGGAATATGAGTGTCATGTAACATACTCATCGCACTTTCTATAATATGCCTGTGTTTTCTTTCTGCCACACCATTTTGTTGTGGTGTGTGTGAACAAGATATTCTACGATCTATCCCATTATCTTAGAGAAATTCAATAAATTCCTTTGATAGGTACTATCCTCCACCGTGACAATGAAAATTTTGAATTTTAGTTGAAAATTTGTTGCCAACTAAGGCACAAAACAAGGAGAAAAGCTTGAAAACTTCAGATTTATGTTGCATAAAATAAATATAAGTGTTTCTAGAGTAACTGTATGAAAGTAACATAGTAACGACTGACCGATAAAAAAGTTTGTGGGGCAGGTCCCCAGACATCAGAATAAACAATTTCAAAAGGCACAGAAGCTCTTTGATTTATTGAATGAAATGGAAGAATATGACTCTTACATAATTGACAACTAGAACAAAGATGAAGATCAACCTCAACATTCATACTAGACTGCGAAACAAATCCTCTGGACGCAAGTTTCTCAATAAATGAATGATTACAATGACTAAGACGATGACGCCAAATCTCTGGCTTATTATATTGAGATAAACTGAAGCATTTTTTGAATGACACTGGATGAACATGCTGAGAATTTATTGATGCACCACGAACTGGAGAAGACTCCTTGAAGACATAGAATTAGTATCATCGACAAGTTTAGAAACAGAAACAATATTTTTAACGATGCTAGGAGAATGGTAAACATCTAATAAAGGTAATGAGGAACCGAGGAGTGAAGTGAAATATTTCCAATATGAGAGATAGGACGAAGAGTACCATCTCCAGTTTTAATACTAAATTTACCACGATAAGGTATGGGTTTCGAAATCTTACCAACATCACCTGTCACATATGCAGCAGCCTCGTGGTCAATATACCAAGTCCCTTGCTCAGTTTGTTTGAAGCTTAATTCTAAAAGAGCAGAAATCAGAAGATTCTTCACATTTTCTTTTTCAGCATCTTTAGGACCGTCCCCTGCTAGTCCTCTAGTAGAAGGCCCGACACCATTAGATTTTTCTTTGTTTTGCGGATTATGCCAACAATTCGCTTTAATGTGCCCTCTTTTATTGCACTGAAAACATGTCGGTATATTTCTAGAGTATTGATTCCCTGGATATGAATTGAGTGACATGTTGGGTGTGGGAAGTAGCCCACGACCTCCTTGGTTGACTCTTCCATATCCACGTCCACCTCTAAAACCCACACGTCCTCGCCCTGACGCTACTCCTGTGACAAGAACTTCATGATTGTTGGAGTTCAGAGTTGCTTCCTCACTTCTAATGGTGACTTCATATTGCAGAAGCTTAGCCCGTAGATCTTCAAAACTGGGCAATGAAGGGAGGCAAAGAAGAGAGGTGACTAACATGTGGTAGTTAGATCCCAAACCATTCAATGCTTGTTGAACCTTTTCTTTGTCAGGAATTACGCAACCCACCATAGCTAGTTGATTTGTGATGCTCTTGACTTTGTTCATGTACGTTGTAACCGATAAACCCTCTTTCTTTAAGAGCTGAAATTCTCTCTTTAAATGCAAAATGCTAGCTTCTGAAATCTGCGAATAGGTCTGAGCCAATATTTGCTACAACTTTACGACTGAACACTCATCTGGAATAGCCATTAATACCTCTTGGGAAAGAGTAGAAGTAATGTAGGTCACAACCGCCTGATCTTTTCTTTTTCATGTTGCAAACTCTAAATTTCTAACTAATTTGCTGGAAACCTCCCCCTTAGCATCTCGCTCTTCCCGCAGAACAAATTCTGGTGGCACATGAATTGTTCCATCAAGATGTCCAGAGAGGTCCAAGCTCTTAATAAAAGGCAAAATTTGCCGCTTCTAGGTCAAGTAGTTTGAGTTGTTTAATTTCTCATATATGAGTTGTCCAAGGAAATTGGAAGGAAGGGAAGGAGAATCCATGTGGAATGATAACAAGAAAACACACTGACCAGCAGTCTGATTTTAGCAATATAAAACTTTTTTTTCTACGAAAATTATATTGCTGTAAACAGTCCAGAGAAATTTTGAATCGGAACTTTAAATAGGGTTTAGAAGGGACAAACGTGAAGATGAGAAAAAAGAAAAAAATCATGTTAAAACAAAGAACTCGATCAGGTCAGATTTCACTTTGAGGCATTGAAATCTTATTCAGATTTGATTCAATGGTCTGAACAAAAAGAAATAATCCAACAAAGATTTTGAAGAATAAAAATGGACTTGAAGAAAAGGGGAATTAGAGAGAAACACAAATCTAATCTTATAAGATCAGATTTCGATTTAATCCTGCTAAAGAAAGAGAATCAGTCTGTCACAACCATATTCAATTTGGTCTGGCTTGAAACGAAAGCATTAGCGTCAAAGAGGAGAAGAGGAGAAGAGAAACAGAGAGGAGAAACACAAATTTGATCTTATTGATAACGTGTTTTTTTATTTTCAAGGAAACAGATTTGGTCTGACGTGATCAGATTTAATATTGAGGAAGAAGAAAGCAGAATCTTAAGGAAGAAAGAAAGTTAAGTAAAGGTTTTAAGGAAGAAAAGAGATTCAACCCAATATTGAGAGATCATTTTTTTTTTGACAGAAGAGGATGAAATCTGATCTAACGAGATCAGATTTAGAATAGAGGAAGGGAAGAAGGGAATCCTGACCTGGAATTTAGGACCCCACCCTGCTCTGATACCATGTGAGGAATCATGTACCTTCAGCCTGAACCTCGTACACTGCACTGCAGAAGAGAGAGAAGGATTGGAAGGAGGAGAGGCGGCAATGGATATCATGATGCACACACACAAAACTATCGTGCCCTACTTCAATGTTATATAAACAATACAAATTGGATCGGGTCTGTCAGCCCAGATCCAATAATACCAACCTGCAAATATAAAACAAGACATTATGGGTCTAGAACCAGACCCATACATTTCATTCTCAATACCCCTCTTTCTCTAGAACTTGATTTCTAGAGAAAGAGAAAGAGAAAAAAAAGAAAAAAGGAGAAGAGGGAAAATCGTGAGAGGAAGAGAAAAGAAAAGAGAGAAGAAGAAGAAATATTCGACGATTTTTTCTCCTTTCTCTAGCTTTTTGTAAGATCCAATCAAGGTACGGGTTTTTCTCTAAATCTATATGGGAAGGGAGTAGTGTAGGTTGATTCAAGCATGGGTTTAGAGAGAAATAAAGAAATCTGATCATAAATATATATAGATATATATATTCAGAATTGCCAATTTCATTAATCTGATCAGATATCCATGTACTTTTTAGTTTGCCAATTTCATGTTCATGAATCTGATACATGTATCTTTTTAGTTGTCGATTTCATGAGCATGAATCAGCCCTATGTATTTTCGTCTATCGATTTCATGAGCATGCTTCATATATATGCATTTTTAGTTGTTGATTTCAGACCTATGTATTTCAATCTGTCGATTTCATGAGCATGCTTCATGTTTGAATCTGATATATATATATATGACTGTCGATCAGGTATGAATTTGTTATATATATCTATATTTTCAGACTGGTGATCAAGGTATGAATTTGATATACATATATACATATATATGACTGTCGATCAGGTATGAATTTGTTATATATATATATATATTTTCAGACTGGTGATCAAGGTATGAATTTGATATACATATATTTCAGATCATGTCATGAATCTGATTTATACATATATCAGATCATGTGTTGATATATATATATATATTAGATCATGTATTGAGTCTGATATATATATTTCAGATCATGGGTTTGAATATGATTTATATATACATCACATCATGAGTTTGAATCTGATTTATATATACATCAGATCATGAGTTTGCATCTGTTTGATATATATATATATATATATATATATATATATATATATATATATATATATATCAGATCATGTATTTTGAATCTGATTTATATATATTTCTGACCATGTGTTGAATCAGATATATATAGTTTTCAGTTTGTCGATATTGTGGTAGAATCTGATCATGCATATGTAATTTTTCAGTTAACTAATCATGTGGATGAACTTGTGCATAACATATGCATTTTTTTTTTCAGTTAGCTGACCATGTACATGAAGTTGATTATATGTAGGTAGTTTGTAGTCATCTGATTATATATATATATATATATATATATATATATATATATATATATATATATATATATGTGTGTGTCTGTCGAATCTGATCAGAATATATACATATATTGTTGACTTTCCTGTTAGCCGATCATGTCCATGAAGCTAATCATATGTTATTTGCAGTCAATTGATCATGTACATGAATCTGATTGGAATGTATATATATTTATTTCAATCAGTTGTTCATGTACATGAAGTTGATAATGATATATATATATATATATATATATTTATTTATTTATTTGTCAACTGATCATGTACATGAATCTGGCCAGAATATATATATAGTTTTGTCAGTTGATCATGTACATGAATCTGACCAGAATATGTACATATTTCTACAGCGGATCATGTACATGAAATTGACCAGAATATATATATAACTGTAAGTCGATCAGGTCTGATCATAAACATGTTTACAATCTACCGATCAGATTTGATCATAAATTAATAGATATCATGTTTGATCTAGTCATAAGTCGATTGTTAGTATAAATATGATCTTAAACAAATCAGTTTGCAGTTTCTTAGCATTTGCATGATTGTTGGTCATATGCATAAATCTGATCTTATGTAGATCGTTTGCATGTTTACTAGATCATATGCGTAAATTTGATCATGAATAGTGTGGTCTATAAGCTTTTTATATGCATGTGTATATGCTTGGTTAAATGTGCGTTCTTTTTGTGTGTGAATGTGCATTGTGAACATAAATTATAAAATTGTGTGTGTTTTATGTTCACTAAAATTTTGCAATGGCATGAATCACTTTTCGAGATTATGTTAGTGGTTATGTGTGAATCATTGCGGGTCTATGTAGGCTCGGAGTGTGTTTTGCACATGTGTTATTGAAACTGTTATGCATTGCAAAATGATTTTTGAAAATTATTGTTTTTAAAATAATTATATTATTGAATTGTTAGGATAAGGGCTCGAAATTGTTATTGCATGTGGATTTGCAAAACGATTCTTGTGTAAAGAACTTGAAATTGATTTAAATTGTAAAATATACCAAAATAGTGTAATTATATGCTCTTCCTTGATGTCCCTTCTACAATGTGGGAATCTTGAATAACGGTCATGGGAGATTGTAACAATACTAAAACTCAGTATGCAATTGTGAGCCCAAAACCTGATGTGATGTTCACATTCCTGACCATGATTTTAGAAAACTTTCAGCCACTTTGCCTAGGGGTGGTGGTGTTGACTCAGCTGTAGTTATTGGTATACCAAGAAAGTGGCGTCAATGGCAAACGATTTTCATTGATGTTCTGGCATTAGGTGAGGATTTCTTATATCGGTCGAAGAACAAGTGTGGAACACAGTCATTAAAATACAAATTGTGTTTAAGCTATAACTGGGAACTACCTTGAACCTCAAGAATTTTGCATGTTTGAGTATTCGGAGGTTTAAGGAAAAGTATAAATTAAATTTGTGTGCATTTAATAGGGTCATGCATGCAAAAGCAACTATGATAAATAACTTAAGAAGTTATTCATACATGTGCATTGAATCATGCATCTTTTACTGTTCAGCATTAGTTGCATGCATTTCTGAATATTTGATTAGGCATGATATCGTTGAATGCTTGAATGGTAAGTTATTTTTGGTAAATTATAGATTGTGATTTTCTCTTAAATTTATGCATGAGTTAATTTATATTATTTACTTTTCTGTTGGATTTTTAAAGGAATTCGTACAAAGACTTTGGTTCTTACTCGTTTTCTAAAATTGTTTTTCAAGCACAGAGGCTCAGTGATGCATAGGACTGGTTGGCTAGAGGACTTGAGGCTTATGACTTTGTGCTTGGGTTCTGACTTGTGTGTAAGAGTTAGATAGGGTCAATTTTATATTTTGGACTTTTGACTTATTAGTTTAATTAATGAAGTTCAATTTACTATTTTCAATGCATGGAATGGTTTATGGAATGGTTATTTTAAATTTGTGATGTACCCCAGATCCTTGATAGGTTCTTTACAATTGTTTTAAAAAAAAAATTCACTACTTTTTCAAGGGTCAGGTGAGGTCGTTACAAGCTCTCTCTCTCTCTCTCTCTCTCTCTCTCTCTCTCTCTCTCTCTCTCTCTCTCTCTCTCTCTCTCTAGATACATGTATATGACTTATGTGATAATCACTAGATTTATTGATTGGGGATTGTTTAATTAAAGTGAGAAGGATTCTTGTGTGCTAGAAAGTAGATAGCCTGGTAGTTGTCACCCCACTGTTAAGTTATATGTATAACTTCATACATAGTTATATATATTCAAGATATATGTGACCATAATGAATAATGTAATTTTGGGTTGCCCACCAGGGGCATTTTTATTTATTTTTCTTTTTAATTTTTGTATTTTTTATTTCTTTATGTAAAGGCATTGTTGTATATGCCTCCACGTAGTCGTTGGGTCATAAATATAATTGTTGGGAGTACTCCCAACAGTCATAAATATGATTGTTGAGAGCCTCTCAACGTCTATTTTGGAGGCTCCCTCTTGGCCTCTTGCCTATAAATAAGGGCTTAAGGCCCTTTGTATTCAAAGCTTCTTTGAATATCCTTGATGAATAAATTCATTATTTTTAAGTGTTGTCTCTCTTTTGATATTGTATGCACACTTGTGCTTGTGTAAGTCTTAATGCTTTTTGGATTTTATCATAATGGACTTGTGCATGTGCACTTTGTGATTGCATTCTTCATAAGCCCTTAGTGGTTTATCTGCTTTGGACCATGTTGTAATGAAATGGTTGTCTTTCACAAAAGCACGAGAAATCTTCAAAAGAGTATCTATTGGAGACACTTTAAGCAAAACCCATAAAAGGGTAAAAATGAAATAACACACTAAAATAATAAATCTTTATTTCTTCACAAGAAATGCTTAAGAAGCATTAATGTACATGAGAGGGGATCACCCCTATTTATACAAGAGAAAAGAGAGTAGAGGAGAGCTCTTGAAAAGCTCTCCCTTGGAGTCATTGGATCTAGTGCAACGGTTCTAATTATAGTTGTTGGACTAGATCCAACGACTATAAATCTAGTCAGGTTCTAATTGAAACTTGACTAGATAATTAATTCTAGTTCAAAATGAACTAGATAAAAAAGGAAAAAGAAAGAAAGAAAGAAAAAAAAAATATATATATATTATTATTATATTATTATTTTATTAACATATATTATATATATATATATTATATGTTACATTTTAACACTCCCTCAAACTTACGGTACAATGAGCAAAAGTTTGTTCAAGTGAGTAAAATCTAGGAGCGGCAAGAGGTTTGGTGAAGAAGTCTGTTAATTGATATTTTAATGTAACATATGGCAGATCAATGGTTTCATGTAAGTATTTCTCTCTGACATAGTGACAGTCCATCTCAATATGTTTGGTGCATTCATGAAATATCCGGTTATTAGCAATATAGATTGCACTCTTGTTGTCACATCACATTCTTGAAGCTCGTGTTGCTTCAACTTCCATGTTATCAAGCAGACGTCTGAGCCAACTACTTCCATCGTCGTGGTGGCCATGGCTCTATATTTAGCTTCGCTGGAGAAGAGAGACCTTCTGGTGCTTTTTGCATCTCCACGAAATTAAGCATTCAATTAAGAAAACACAAAAACTAGTGGTTGAGTGTTTATTATTGGGATTACCTCCCCAATCAGCATCAATATAGGCAATTAAATCTAATAATGATGAAAAAGACAAGAAAATGCCTCGTAAAAGAGAGGACTTTATATATCTAATAATACGCAAAACTGCTCCCATGTGAACATGTAAAACCCAGGAAAAAAACCTTTAGGGTCAAACCCAGGTCGGGTCCGGATCCGACCCGGGTACTCAGCCCCCCCCCCCCCCCCCCGATCTCTTTTTAAGAGAGGGCGCGGGTTAGGGTTCTCAGACAGAAGAACCCTAACCCTCCACCATAGCCGCTTGCCCTCATCCCTCTTCGTTGTCTCTCCTCTCCCGTCCGAGCTCCGGCAACCGTGCCAGGCACTTGAGTCCGACCGGCACTCTGGTCCACGATCTGAGTCCATGTCCATGGATCCATCCTGCAGTCTCCCATATTGCGTGTCTGGTGGACCTAGTTCAGCTCTGATCTATGATCTGGGTCCATGTCTTTGGATCTAACCTGCAATCACCTCTACTGCGTGTCTGTGGATCCGACTCAGTTTCGTGCCACAATTCGAGTCCACATCTTTGGATCCAACCCATAGTCTACCCTATTGTGTGTTTGGTGGATCAGGGTTAGCTCTGGTCCACGATCCAAGTCCACATCCTTGGATCCGACCCGCAGTCTCCCATACTCCATGTCTAGTGGATCAGGTTCAGCTCTTATCCACGATCCGGATCCACGTCTTTGGATCAAACCCGAAATCTCCCCTACTGCGCATCTGGTGGGCTCGAGTGCACCCCTTCTACCAAACCTTGGGTGCTACTATGATGTGATACACTAACGCTTTGCAAAACCCATGCCGCCTATGTCACGTGGGTATGGATATGGGTACGGAGGGTGCGACACCACACTTTCAAAAAATGTGCATGTGGAGACACGGCTATATATATATATATATATATATATATATATATATATATATATATATATATATATATATATATATATATATGTGTGTGTGTGTGTGTGTGTGTGTGTGTAAGAAATGGTTTTACGGGCTTCAATCCAAGATCCATGTTTGTAAATATAAAAAATTAATTTTAGTGATGTTTTAATAAATGTGAGAGGTAGACTGATATTTTTGATAAAGGAAAGGTTTCGATGATATTTTCAATAAAGGGGAGGAAAGGTAAAATGATAATATTTTAAAAATAAAAAGGGGAGGTGGGGTATAAAAAAAAGAGGGAGGGAAGAGAATGAACCTCTCTCTCTCTCTCTCTCTCTCTCTCTGGGTCTGAAACCAAAAGAGAAAGAGGAGCCTGAAATAGGAGAAGAGGCGGAAGAGGTACTTCACATCGCCTCTCTCTCACACCTTTCTTTCTCTTTCCTCCTCTTCTTCTTTTGGGTCTTTTTTGGGTTGGATCTTTGTTGGGAAATGAGACCAAAGAGGGGGGAACAAGACCAGAGAGAGGGGGAACGAGAACAGAGAGGGAGACGAGAGGGGGAATAGAGAGAGAGGGGGGGTTGTGTGTTATCGTGGTGAGGGCGGGAACAAAATGGCCCCACCCCTTTTGACCTTCCTTTGACCAAGGTCAAAAACCTTAAAAATAAGAGTTTTGGGTCGGGTATGGGTTGGATTCAACCCAAGACATACCTGAACTGAGTCCAGTTCCAGCACCCGTGTCTTGCTGTGTCAACACGAGTATGGCGAGTCCTATGGCGTGTCTGTGTGACAGCATGTAGCACTAGCTTGGCTGGAAAACAATGGGATAGCATTGTTAGTGATGAATGGTGTCGCTCAAAGGGGACATGTTAATCAGTCAACACCAAGCACAAAACCAACTCATCCATCTATGTTCAGGGAACTCATCCAAAAGGGAAACTTTTGCCGGTGTTCAGCTATGATAAGAACAGATATGAGTAGAAGGCTTACGATACAACTGGAACAATGTCAAACCTGCCAGTTTCTGGTCTTATATAGCTGGAAAGAAGAGGAGCATACTATGGTCTTAAAAACTTAAGTGTATAGGTTATTGCCCCACCACACCCCAAATCATAGTTACGGTAAGCACTTAGGTCATGTTTATTTTGGTCACAGCTGTGATTCTTCAGCCTGTGAAAGCTAGTTACAGGTTCACAGTGACAATCATAATCACAGAATCAACTTTCACATGTTTGTGCTGCCTTATGAAAGTTCTGTGATTGTGATTGTGATTGTGATTTGTAATCACAACTTGAGAAAATCTCTCTTTCACAGGGCATTGCAAATGTGTCCTTAGAGTAAAAGTAGGAACCCCGATTCTCAATGCTGAGAATCTCGATTCCCAGTCATGGGCATCCTGATTCCCAATCATGACATTATTTGGATGTTAATAACTTGATCCATTTCTAAATGTTAGTTAATATGACACTATTTGGATGTTAAAGTTTTTTGTAAGATTTTGAGATAATATGAACAACTTTGTCATTACTTCATAAGTTTGTCGTTTATATGAAAGGAATAAAGGATTTTCTACTTTATATTGGCATTGAATATCATTTTAGAGGTATAGACCTATAAATTAAATGCTTTCTTAGCCTTAGCATATTCTTTATTGTTCGAAAGTATCATACAGTAGCTAACTTATGTTGTTAGGCTTGGTTGAAGTTTCTTAAATTTGTAATATATGTAATAAAATATGCAGAAACTGCTGCACAAATTCTTTTATTATTTCAATATTTGGTATCTAAGGTAAGCTTGTTAAGGTGTTGCTATTTAATGTTCTGTACTTGTATTGAATGTTTTCTTAATCGCTTCCCACTTTTTGAATCCTCTAAAGACTTGAAATGGCCACTTTACAATTTTGATTCTTGTACTGCTTCCCGTTTTCAAAACCCACTCTGGCAATTTTTTTTCCTAAGTGGATCACAAGGAAGTGAATCTTTCAGGATGGCCCTTTCCTTGGTTGACATGTTTTTTAAGTTGCAGCCTGTCACTTGTATCTAACTCTAGATCGTGGGTCCATGTTCAATATGCTAGATAATCATTGACCTGGCATGCAGTTTTATATAGTTTTGTCTAGATTTTTGGTGGGCTGCAATCATACTGGCAGTCCAGCAGTAATGCACTGGATCCCATCAGATCTCCCTAGTTAATCATGCGTGGTGGGAGGTTTACTGGGATGGGTGATCCATATTTTTTGGTGAATCGAAGATTTAACAGGAACATTGTAAATTTCACCTTTAAAGAGTCTGTGCTTGAAAGCAGTACATCCCTGATAAACAATTGGTATTGATTCAGCAACAAAATAGACTTGGTCTTCAAAAGACAAGGACATGGACTCCTATAAGTCTTGATGAAGTCAACTGCAATAAGTATTTCCAATATGACATATCATATCCTGACTGATTCAGCAGCAAAATAAACTTGGACTATGAAAGGCAAGGACATAGACTCTAAGTCAATGAAGTCAACTCCAATAAGTTTTCCCGATATGACATGTCCCACCCACATATTCCCAGTAGAATGTCTTTAGTTAGGACTTGAAAGGACATAGATTTACCAATATTGTCTTGGGTCAAAAACTAACTTCAAACAAGTCTTGCTTGTACAACCATTTATGGATACAAAATGAGTCCTGCAGCCTCAGACCTATGTAGTCAAAAGCTCTGACTAGGCACTGACTAGTCTGCCTAGTCGGTCAGACTAAGAAAAACGCCTAGGCTTTGCAATTCCTAGGTGAGTACCTTAAAAGGTACCAATTTTGCCAACTAGAAAAGTGCCTAGTCGGCGACTAAGCTGCCTCCGCCTAGGCACGAGGGCAGTTTAGCCATTTATTATTCTTATATATATTGTTATTTTATATATGCGTGTGTGTGTGTTTGCTACTTTGCTTTGGGGATTTTTTTTGTGAAACATTGAAAGCATGCACAGTTAATTTGAATTGATTATGTTTTCTATGTGTGTTTGTTTCTGATTATTTTTTCTATAAAATCCTGAAAGCATGTTTAGTATTATGAATTATGTAATATGTTATTTTTATATATGTTATTGGGCTTCTATGAAAGGGTGAAAGCATATTTTGTTGATTATATTGAATGTGTTATGAATAATTGAAATATATATATATATATGTGTGTGTGTGTGTGTACAATTATATATATGTATATTCTGGTTATGTATATTAATATATTTTGTGAAAGCATGTGTAATTGTGTACTTGTGTAATAAAAACATCTTATTAGTAAAAGAATTAAATATATTTATGTATATTTTGTATACTTTTTTACATTTTAATTGGGGTACCGACTAGTCTGACTAGTCCTGCCTAGTCCTTGACTAGTCTTTTTAAGGGTCTACCGACTAGGCACCGCCTAACTCTTTTGACTACATAGCCTCAGACTGAATTAACCAATCATATATGAGCTTTTGATGTATTGGACATCAACTCAACCACGGAAAGCTCCACATTCCAAGTAAAAACTGCACCAATGGCAAGAACTATCATAAAGTGAAAAATATCACAGTTAGCACCCACACAAGATGGTGATGCACAGGTAAGACAGACTAAGCAATAACTTTCATACGGGTAATCAACTAGGCACATTTACTCATTTGTGTTATTTTGCAACACAGCGGCAGTCATGGCTAAGAAGGGTAAAGGGTGCTGTTTGCTTACCTTTCTTGTCCAGGAAACAAAAGAATGTTTTTGACAACAAGATGCAGAGTTCTAAGAAAAGTTGACCATATATTTCCTAATGAATAGATCAGAAACACAAAAGGATTAACAGATCTAAATACTTTGTGGACCAAAAAATTCTTTGTTAGTCACGAGAGCAGGAACATAGAATAAACCATCTATGGATTCTCTTTCCAGAAGGGCCAAGGAAGTTGAAAGCTCAAACAATAAGACTAAAGCAGAATGATTCTCCAAATCAACAGAATAAATAAAGGATTCACGAACAAAAATGAGAAAAATGCAAACCTGTCCATCATCTTTTATCTTTGGGATAATCAAACCAGCACCAGTCTGAATGGTAAAACTGTACAGCAAGAGAAATAAGAAACAAACATATTCAATGAAATAAGTGAATATATCTTAAAAAGCTACACATGTAAATTTTGAAACCATAAGACCAGCCATTTATTCTAGAAATTCATAGTGTTGCACATCAAGTAGGAAGATTAATACTGAGACAGTATCAGCCTAAAAAATTAATGCAGAAGACGTTCAACAAAACTGGCAGTAGATCAAAATATACTTAAATTCCGCAAAATCAACTACACTAAAAAAGCAGCAACACGTTCTTCAATCTGCCAAACAGAAGTTGACATAGACAACTAAAGGGATCCTATGTCATACTATCATGGTTTCACAATGATAAGGCATATATGCGCACAGGCATAAAGCTCGCATGCACACATGCAATACACACACAACACACAGACGCGACTACACACATACACACACATTAGCGGAAAGAAAGCTAGAGATCTCGTCGAGCACATGTATTAAAGATAAAGATCAGAGTGTATTGGTGAAAGATACACGGATGCAGCATTTTTTTAACTTATTAAATAAACCACTTGGCAAAAGTGGGCCAAGCTAAAGAGTCTAATTAGAGAATGATTGACGCTGAAGAAGTTGAATTAATAATAGCAAAGATCAGAAGAACTAAGGCACCAGGCAACGATGTTTCTTAAAAAAAATTGTACTTCTACTGTTTATGGATAAGGATTACATGGTAAGCTAAATTACTCAGCAACAGTTTAATCATTAAAAATAAAAACCCAATCACTTAAAGACTGGAAGATGAACTCCTTGGTCTCTATATATAACAAGAAGGATCAGTAACTATCATGTCATCAATCCCATGGGCCACATTATGACATATAAGAACATATCTAACTTTTATATCTTCTTTGTACTTGGCACAAAATTTATCACTTGCGACACATTTTACCTAGATTGTATGACTCTTTTAGCCACCTTGTATGTATTTAGATATCAACTTTTCTGTCCTTTGTCATATTTTTAAATATTACTTTCATATCCTTGGCAAACTTTTTAACTTCTTCACTCTACTTTATTTTTCAATTTCATGTTCATTCTTTATAGGTATTGGTCATATGATTCTTACTCTTTACTCGCCCCCTTCATCTTAGTCAAAAGTCATCAATATGCTTCATATTAGATTCATTCTTAAATGTTATAAGGCATTTAGTGTTTTTCCTTCTTTTTTTCTCTGTGATTGCTATTGCAATATCCAAAGAAACTACAAATTGAACAATACAATTACCAAGAAAAGAACGCATACAAGATCAAGAGTTGAAAGATGACAGCATGACATAAATAAGGGATTCATTTAGGGAGAGGACACACACACAAACCCTGTTGGCATCCCTAATGGCATTAAAAAAAAAAAGAACCCGATTGAAAAATGGAAATAAAAAGTAAGGGCACGAAACAAGAAGTCTAGAAATACTCAGCAAGCATAGCTACTATACTGAAATACATTTATCATAAAAACCTAAAAACCAAAGTCAAAAGGTTTGGTCATGTCATAACCACAAAAAAATTGGGTAGCATGACCGGAGACATGAAAAGAACTATCAATCCTAATGCTGAGCCAGCAAAGAACTGTTTCCAAAACTAAACTGTGAAATTATTGTTTTGAATCAATCATGCTAGTACCAGAAAAAATCTATACAACAATTCACAATAACTGGTAAATCCACCATGAAATATTTGATTTGCCCAGTCATTCAAAATATAACCTTCATAATCTCAAAATAAATTGCTTTGGAATAAACAGAGGCATTCGCAAAATGCCCACTTCAGAAACTTGTATGCATAAACCATGAGAGATTTCATACATAAATTACAAGTTAGTATGGTTCACATCAATCCACAAGTTCAGGTACTCCTATTATGGTTGTTTCTAATGTAAAGTTCAAGCAAATAGGGTAGACAAATGTGCAGAAAACTTGAAATGTTTTCAAGCATGGGACAGCCATTAGATCCATTCAGATAGGTATTTCAAATTAAAATTTATCTAGAAATCAGATTGCCTTGACACAGTATTTCTAATTTCATGTTTCAAACTTCCAAGTTGCAACACAAAAGTATCTTCCAATGCTTTTTTGCCTCTTTAATTCTCTTGAAAATAAAGACATTTATTTTCCAAAGCACAGGAATTAGTAAACAAACTTCCCATATTCTTAGAAGCTCTAGTCCTTGATAGCAAGACTTTCAAAGGAAGATTGGTTAGTATCTAATCTTCATTGGTAGAATTTTCATATAAGACACATAAACCATCATTCAATCAACAGCATTAACTTGCATCACATGATACACAAAAGGACCATGATGATCAGAAAGGGGTTGAAAGGGCAAGGAACCCCTTAGGCACTAAAGGACACATGAGCACAAACAAATTATGCACATGAAATCCATAAAGCCACCTACCCTGATACATTTCCAGCTCCAGTTTGGTTCCCAGACCCCAGCAAAGGGTCGTCCAATAAAGGAAGACGCAGGTAAATTGTTTGTTAATTCAATGGAAGGAAATACATAAAAAATATGATTTTCTGTAAAATATTAAAATCTGTTGATTTTCAGACTACAAAATGCTAAAATTTTTGCTATCACCAACAAATGAATGAATATGCCATAACCATCTCATTTTCGTATAAGCACCAACCCATAGAAGATACAAATCAGCTTGAACAGTCCAAGATACTGCAGAACCTTCCAATATGGCTACTCAAAAGAGTCCCTCAAACCAACACATGAATGAAAAGAATTTGAATATATGATCTTAAAAAACATTTGACAAAAGTAACCAGATATATTTAACCAATCGATTCATCCACACGTCGCAACCAAGAAACTTCAATGAACCTGGAGAATGACTAATGCAATAAAAGGATAACATTTGCCCTACAAGTAGTGAAACATAATACAGTTCAGGCGATGGGAAAATAATACAAGCTACAGAAATGGTCCAAATGGTCTATCATGCAGAAAATTTACATATGTAGAGGTGTCCCCATGATATCACCTTCGAGTTCCAGCCAAATTTTCAAGTTCTGCAATGAATCGAGCAAAACAACGAATGCCATTCCCGCACATCTGTTTTAACACAAAAGTGAGAAAGGAAATAAAGTATTGAACAAGAAGAGAGTAACTAGCCATGAAATGCATACCCACATCCACAAAAACAAGGTATGGCATCAAAATTTTATCAAAAGAATTTATGCTTTCTCAAATTAAGAAACTATTTAATTACACACGTGATCATAGTGTATGAAAAACAAAGAACCAGTGACAACAATGATGATGAACCATCGACAAACAGAAAATAGAAGTAGCAGATGAAGCTGCACACTAGAATGATTTACAGAACCAACAGAGACAGACTTCCCGTCACACATCAAAGCAGTTGAAACATCCAAGCAGTGAACATACCCACCACATGCTGCCTCACCATAGAGATGTCTATTTAACAACATCTAGACTAGATATTAGAAATGAGAAGAATAGAATTAGCATGCTAAATCACCCAGATAAAATTATTGAACCTAGGTGAAAAGAAAACCAGTACAACAAAAAGGAAGTTTCAATCTTTTGTGCCATCCTTGAAATGTGTTTCTTTATCAAGCTACTAAATCAGATCATGAAAACTTTTACAAGGAGGCAAGGCTGACACGACTGCAGAAAGACCATCAAGTTGCATACTGAATCATTGGCATATGATACAGTTAATGTTGCCTTTTTGAAGAAGAAGGATATTTCCTAAAGCAACCTATCCTAAATTCATGGTTCAAAACCTGTTAATGTTTGAACCCTAGTTCACTCTTGGTTCTAACAAAGGAGAGAAAGAAATAGGAGGAAAGGGAGAAAGATGCAACCGAAAGGGAAATACTTTGATTCAAGGGGAAGCTTGTTTCCAATAGGGTTGGGCATCGGGCCGGGCTGGGGCAGCCCGCGGGCCAGCCCGGCCCAGCCTGCCATGAGCCGGGGCTTGGGCCTATAAATTAGGCCCAAGCTCGGCCTGAACCAGGCTTTTGGCCCGACCTGGCCCAAACCGAGCTGACACGGGCCGGCTTGGCCAGTGTATATATATTATATACATTATATATAACATAATATATAATACATTATATATATAACATAATATAGAATACATTATATATAACATAATATACATAATTATTATACATTATATTTTATATATAATATATATTATATAATAGGCCCGGCCCAGCCTGACCCAGCCCGATTAAGCGGGCCAGGGTTTTCCCAACAGGCCGGGCTGGCCAGATGCCCACCCCTAGCTTCCAATACCCAAGAGGCTGAAATTTGTTAAAATTCAATAATCCTTTTCTTTACAAAGGAAACTATTTATTGAGATGCGCTTCAACAGAAGGGATCCAGACCTATAACTATCCAATCCATCATCCTACTAAAGTACAAGCCATGTACATATCCGAACCCTGAACATAGGAGTGAGGTTGTAACAATTCCCGCCCCCTTAAAAAGCACCTTGTCTTCAAGATGTAGCGTTAAAAAGGACCTTGTAGATGCAATGTGGCATGGCATCATCCAAAATATGTTTCAAGTGCACTATCTTGTTTGTGATTTTGCCTTTGATGAAATGAGGTCAGAGGTGGAAAATATGTAGTGAGAGCAGGGGAGATACTCAGTTCACCTCTGAAAATGGATTTTCCAACACGAGGCCAAGTTCAGATCCAACATACATAGATCTTATTTTGGGTTCAGTTGCAACTAACAGAATAGATCCAACCCATTTGCATCCCCCAATTTAACCTGTCAACTACATGCAAGTTAAACAAATGAAACTGAATATAAGATTTATGTTATGCAGATAAGATGGTGGCGAAGTTTGGAGCTCCAAGGGAGGAGATGAGAATAAATCATGTATGGCAAACTTAAAGGCAGGACAAAGCATCAACTAATTAGCTTTTGGTAGTTATTCCCAAGGGTGAAACGTTTCTGAGATTTGTGGATGCAACCAATAATAAAGAAGCACCAATTCATCATTTAAGTGACTTGTTTTCCTTGCTGAGGTAGGTGAAATTTTTATTAAAAAAGAAATAGAATTCTAAATGGTGAGGAACTGCATATTATGTGGAAGTTGAAGCATCTATCTCATGGGAGCTGAATCCCATTCCGGGAAACAGAAATTTCAGTTACTCAGATTCATTAACCATCAAATTCATATTTCACAAAAAAGCAAGAGATGGCATTCTTGTACATTAGTTAAGAGAGAGATCCCCATTTTGCTTTATGGAATGTAGATGTTATAGATCAAAACAAGATACCAGTCATCTGTACTCGATCTTCAATTCCATAAGCCATATGTGCTTAAGGACATTGTAAACAATGTGGACAACCTATGTCACACTGTTGAATGCTTGACCCTTGAGAAGATTGGTCACTTGATATTTCCCGCAAATGGCCCTAAATAAAGCAAAAATAGGTTATTTGAGTCTTCTGCCCACGCAATCTTCAGCGCACCTCTGAGAAACTGATAGCATCTTCCCGAATTCCATTACAGCAATTCAGAGCCGACAGAACTCTTTATAAGTTATAATTGCAATCCTAATTTCCCCTTTCACTTCCCTCCTTCTGGCTCGTTCATATCCTGAACTCGATTTTTGTTATCAACCGCAATCTCTGAGAGTTAGTATGAGTAAAATCAGAGAAGAAAAGCAACACTTCCAGGCAACCTCCGGTCTCCAACTCAATCAATAAAAAAAAACCAACAGTTTCAATGGCCAAAATTTTCCCCTCGAAAACGATATGAACCAAACGGAACCCCAAAAAAACGCCAGAAAAAGGGAACAAAAGCTAGGATTTTTCCAAGAATCACCTCAGGCTCGCTCCCATCCGAATTAAAGATCCTCATGGAGTAGTCTGCTCCTGCAAACCCAGGCATCGCGAAGATCACGCCGTCGGCGCCGATGCCGAAGTTCCGGTCACAGAGCCTCACTGCCTGCTCCGGAGTGACCTTGGGCTCCAAGGAGTCACGATTGTCGACCTGGCCGCCATTTCCGCGCCAATAAAACAGAAGTAAACAAGCAGCAAAAAAATGTCAAAGCAAAGCGAGATCAGAGAACGCGGTGATACCATGATAAAATCATTGCCGAGACCGTGGTACTTTACGAAATGCAGCAGTTTGTCTTTCTTCTGCTCCGCGAGCGGGTGGGAAGCGACCGCCTCGGCGGACGGCCTGGCGGAGAGCATCGAGGCAGACACCGCTAGCCGAGTGCTCCTCGGGAGGGGAAGCGGATTTCGGGTGGAGGTGCGCAGCCGAACGGCGGAAGGAGAGAGGCGGAGTTGTCGTGGCGGCGGCGGTGGTGAGGGAGAGGAGATGGGGAAGAGGGAGATGGCCGCCGCCATGGGGTGCGTGTGGGTTCGTTGGTCGTGGTTCGGCCGCGCGGCTGAGTTTGTGCAAGTGAGCGAGCGAATTTTTCCAACTATTCAAAGGAGGGACGACGTTTGCGGCTGCTGACGACGGCCTTGACTATGATGGTCCGCCGGTGCTCGTTGCTTGGCCCTGCATCTCAGGTACCGTTTTAGTCTTTGAAGTGGGGCCCATCTCCTTCCACAAGAAATGTGTCACAGGGATACTCCAATTTTACTTCCGCGTCGTGTCTGAAAGTGTACTATACTTGGTGAAAAATTACTGTAAGTACGGGTATCTATTGTCCATTTCCTTAGAGAGCGCATCAGGTCAGCCTTAGCTCTAACGTTGTACCGTCAGAGTTGCCTTGGATGCCGCTCATTTATGTTTGATCAACGGCAGCCAAAATACCATCAAGTTTGTTTCTGTTTCAGTTCATTTTTTAAAGTACAGATGCTGCTCATCTAAAACTTGAATGGTCCTCAAAAAACACCCATCTAAGAAACAGCCTATCCATTCATGGCGTTCTGGTTGTCGTTCATCTCATAAATAAATGGCATCCAAAGCAGTTTTGACGATATAGTGTTAGAGCTGCCTCTGACAGTATAAGCTCTCGTTTTATTATAACCAAATCTATGCTTTTCTAACAATACTACTAAGGATGAGGGCATTTTGCGTGAGACACATTTTTTGTTACTTATATCCCATGACATACCTTAGTGTTTAAGATACAAGTAATATGTATCATAGTTCAATTTTGACAAACACATATAGGTGTGAGACACATCGGTCTTGTGTAACGCATAGCTAGGTAAATGTGAGCCCCATCTTTTTTGGGCTTGTTTTTGAGTCGTCAGTCTTGTGTGACACTCAGTTTGTCTGAAGAAATGTGAGCCCCATCTGTTTTAGGCTTGATGGATTCAGCTGAATTGGAGGAGGAGGATGTGTGGTGACATGTAATTTGTTAGAATAAACGTGGGCACTATCCTTTTTTGGGCTGATCACAATGTGCATGGGAGTCAACCCATGCATATTGGATGATATGCATGGGAGTGATCTATCCATGCATATCAGGTATGGCTTAATCATCCACGCATGGATAATGCATTCTTGCATGAATAGTTAAGTCATACCCGATATGCATGGATTAGCTCTCATGTATATCATGATAACGCAGAAACGGTTGGCAAGTATACCCGGAATGCATGGGTTGACTCTCATGCATATCGTGATACTCCCCCTCAAGTTGGTGGGTGTAGGTCAGTAACCTGCAACTTGCTAATGAGAAAATGAAATTTGCCCCTCCTGCGGGCTTTACTGAAGATGTCAGCGAGTTGCAGGTGAGTGGGCACATGATTGGTGGAGATGATGCATGTTTGAACTTTTTTCGGATTAAGTGACAGTCCAGTTTCCATGTGCTTGGTATGTTCATGAAACACAGGATTGACTGCAATGTAGAGAGCTGCCTGATTGTTACAATACAGCTTCATTGGTTGGTTATGAACCTATCCAAAATCATCCAAAAGGCCATGTAGCCATACTAATTCATAAGTGGTTGTCATCATAAAGCAATATTTAGCTTCAACAGTCGATCGGGAGACTGTGTGTTGCTTCTTTGTCTTCCAAGATATGAGGCTTTGGCCTAAGAGGGTGAGATACCCAGTAACTGATCATTGGGTCATGAGGATGATCGCCCAATCAGAGTCGCAATAAGCAGTGAGTTGTAGTTCACTATTGAATGATAACAAAATTCCTTTGTTGAGCGATTACTTTAGATAACAGAGAACCCTTATGGCTGTGTCATAATGGGGTACTTGAGGTTCTTGCATGAATTGACTAAGGATGTGTACTGGGTAAACTATATTTGATCGAGTGACTGTTAGATAGATGACGCTACCAACAAGTAGGTTCATCGAAGTAAGTAGGTTCATTGAAGTGGTGTCCTTCATTTGCGGTGAGCCTTAGTTTTTTATTCATGGGAAATTTCGCAGGTTTGGCCCCAAGGAGACCGGCATCATTGAGTATATCAAGCCAGCACCCCTGATCCCCATGATCTGCACCCAACAAAAGATTTGTTATCCAATCCCGAACCCAACTCGCATACCACTCGTCAATCCAAATGTTGTTACCGTTCTTTACTTTTATGACTTTATAATGTGTAACCTTTTTTATCAAGGGACTGCATATATAGCTTCATACGTTAAGATAATATACATCATCTTTCCAAATACATTCTCTAAAGCTATTTTCTTAGGGCTTAATGGATTCAACATGGATGATGATGCGTGGAAGGGGATGCATGTCATCGATCAACGAGAGGGGTTTCCTACTGCCAAATAAGCAAAGCACAGTTGCACACCGTCAAAATAGGAGATCCCTCTAGGTAGGGTTGTCAACGGGTCGGGATTACTCGGACCCAACCCGAACCAAACCCTATAGGGTCTGAGTATGGTGATAAATAATAAGACCCAATTAAGTCCTCGGTCAGGACCTGAAAGCCTGATTAATACATGGACTAGGGTATAGTTTATAAAATTTTATACCAGACTTGGACCCAACTCGAGATCCAATTAAGACATGTAATTTTTTAATGTAAAAATCATACAAAATGTGGTTTTATCTAGTATGGTCTGAGTCTGGTTCATGTAGTTTTTATCGATTCCAAGTATGGTTTTTCTTATAGTGGACCCAATTAAACTTGGGTTCAGACCCGATACCATAGCCGAAAACCAAGTCCAAGTCTGGTTCCACTTGGGTCCAAACCAAACCTAACCCGTTGACACTATAACACCCCAAAATTTTAACCCAAAAAATCAAGAATTTTTTTTAATATATTTAAAATTAACAACAAAATTTATTTGCTAAAAAAAATGATTAAAAGATTGAGCAGGTTACAGATCTATCAAACTATACACCGAATTAAATTAAATTTATTAATTACATAAATAATTTAATTCACTCTCATAAGTTTAAAATAACATTAGAGTCAAATTTAATATCAAAATTAACAAAATCATATTCAATCAAAAGTGCCCAGGAAAGGAAGAAATTTTACTCTCAACTCGCCGCAACATCCCGCCATCGCAAGGCATCCTCAATCCATATAATTTTGGGGTCAGACTCATCAAGTCCTAGTAGAAGGTACTAAACCAACACAAGTAAACTTAAACCAATATGCATGATACGTGCTCCATTCACTTTTAAACATACAGTTAAGCAAATGATTCATTTGAACATGCTTTAAATCACAATTTTACAGTACAAAGAAATTTAAGCATATACTAATTCTCTGCATTTTCACAAATGCATAACACGAATAATTTCAGAAACAATTATTAACTTTATGTATAAGAAAATAGTTAATGCATATACTTATCAATGCAGAACAATAGTTCTTTCATGCATGAGTGATTTTAACTTCCATTATTTAAGTTTTCTTTTTAAATTATGCATGTTATGACTAAGTTAATGCACATACACTTATTGTTTCACTTTTTAGCCCTGCGGGTACTAACACAGGCTTAACCTGGATCAGTGTCATGGCTCATGAGGGGTATTTTTAAACAAGTTGTAGCTTAACTCTAGCCGAAAACCTTTCACCAATTTTGAGTGAGGGACGACCTTGTCGAGAAAGAGCTCTCAATACCTCTAACCTTATATATTATACTTCACTCATGAGTTCTTTATCTGTCACCCTGCGACTACTGTGAAGGTTTTTTTTATCTTCAAGGTTGGGGAGAAGTAACATTTCATGCTTAAAACTTGTTCCACAAAGCCTATAATATTGCTTACCCTCTCATTGCATGCATCAATGGAATTAATGTTTGTACTTTGTTTTTAACTACATTAATCATATTATTTTTCATGCACACCCATAATAAATCTATCTCAAGAATTCTTACCTCCATTTTGGGTACCTTGATGCATGATTCAATGTCATTATCACTTTCATGTTATGCATGGTAATTGTAACACATTTACTCATTCATTCATAGGCATTGAATACAATTTACATCAAGCATCTATACATTGTTACATGCCACACATTTTAATGCACATGCACTTGCAATTCTGTAAAAGTGTTCATTCAGTAATATAAATTAATAATTCATCTGATGACATACTTGATAGAGATTTAGAACATGCGTTCAACAACATTATGGGGCATAATTGCATGTTAAAATGCCATTCAAATTACTATATTAACACAAAAAATTCATAGTTTGCATAATTTAACCGTTCGCCCGTATTCGGTTTGGGACCCGGTTAGGCAAGATTCACTTGTTATTACAACAATCACCATGTTGTACACAAGATGAGATCCAAGCATATCTTTCTATCATAAATGCTCGTGTTTGTCAGCTTTCATATTCTTATGTGCAATTTACTAGGTAGTGGTGGGTTGCTAACTACACTACTAATAACTACTAAAACCAAAGATATGATCACTAGAAAAAAAAATTTATTTTTAATTTTATTTTTTTAAAATTTGTCACACATTGTCAGCACACTTATATATATATATATATATATATGTATATATATATATATATATATATATATATATATATATATATATATATATATTTCTTACTGTGCCTGCATCTCGTTGCAGCCCAATTGTGGTGCACCAACATGGTTCCACCTTGTTGCCCACGCACTACATATTAGCAAGCAGGGGTTAGGCTGGCCTCAGCCTGCTACAGCCGTTGCCCATCGACCAACACAACAACATCGATCTGCTATGTTGTCATGGTAGCAATGGCCTGCGGCATCACAAGGGCAGCCAATGATAATAAATATTTATTTTCTTTTCTGAATTCACTATGTAGTCTCTTCAAGACTCGCTTATGTATGCACAACGAGAGAGAGAGAGAATAAAGAATGAAAATTGAGGGGGGTGGTGATTATGGCCTTCTTCAGTGGGCTTTAATCTGAATTAGGTTAACTCATATCTCATTTTGAAGGTTACTCACTCCTATTTATAGGAGTGAGGGTTGGCTATTCCTCCTCCTCTGGGTAGTTGTTACACAGCCAATAGACTGCCAAGCACTTGGTATTCTCTTATGGAAGGGATACAAACGGTTTGATAAACCCAATGAATGGGCTTCTCATGCATTGATCAGAGAGTGGACCCACCTCTCTCCTCAACACATGTGTTTCATACATGAGGTGCATGGCCATACATGGTCATGCATGGCGTGTATGACCAATATCTCCCACATGGCCATGCAAACTGAACCATGATACATGATTTTTCCTCCCATTATTAGAGTCTTTACACATGCATCAAATTTCTAGCAATTTGGTATTTCATCGATCTAGCTAGATGTCTCTATCAGACATATCTTAATCTCATACATGATACATGCTTTGAAAACAAATTTTCTAATATGCATTTTATCAAAGAGTCTATGATCATATCAGAAGTTGGTAAATAACTGACATAATTTCATTATTTTCAATCATATAATAAATATAGTGATATTTTATGATTATGTATTTTCTCTTAGAGTTATCTACTCCACTCTTCATAAGAGTGCTTGTTGCTTGGATATCACAGTAAATTTGTATTGGCCCATTGGTTATTATCCAAATGACAAATGTAGCAGTAGCATTACAGGCAACATACACAGTTTCTTGAGTCAGTTGAGCGACACAACCTTGTTTCTTGCAAGACCAATAAATAATACCTCCTTTAAGAGGAAAGATATATTCAAAAGTGAATTTACTATCATCTCTGATGCCAGCAAAATCAATGTCATAATATTCAGTCAGTTTTAAAGTATCATTTTGAAAACACAATTGTAGGTTTTTAGTCCCTTTCAAATATCAAAAGATTATCTTCATTGCTTGTAGTGAGGCAAACTAGGATTACTCTGGTATCAACTAACGAGGCCAATTACAAAGCTTATATCTGACCTCGTGCATAACATAGCATACATCAAGCTTCCAACAACTTATGCATAAGAAATATTCATCATTTCTTATCCCACACTAAGACAGTCATTCTTATTTAATTTTACACATTTTACCACAGGTGTTCTAACAAGCTTGCAATCATTGGCTAAGGTTTGGTTTTCGTTTAATCCATAACTTATAAGGTGTAGAGACAATGATCTTACGCAGAACCCTATCCAGAATATATGTTATTGCATAAATAACTTATTTTCAAAATACTTTGGGTAACGAAGCATGAAACAACATACACTTGACCATGTCAAGAAGAGTCCTATTATATCTTTCAACAATTCCATTTTGTTGTGGTGTTATAGGTGGTGTTGTTTGAGGTTTTATACCATTCGACTTACAATATTCAGTAAATTTATTTGAAGTGTATTACCTCCTTGGTCAAATCATAAGATCTTAATTCTTCTTTCAAGTTGGGTTTCTACTTCTTGACAATATTATTTAAATTTGTCTAACACCTCTGACTTATACATTATTAAGATATATATAACTATACTTTGAATAATCATCAATAAATGAAATGAAATATTGCATATCTTTATGAGTTTGGGTCCTAAAAGGTCCATAAATATATGTATGGATAATTTCTAATAATTTAAATGCTCTAATTACATCAGTTTAAAAAGGTTTTCAACCCATTATTTTTCCATAAATACAATATTCACATCTATGAAAGGATGTTTTTTCAAAGTTTGATATTAAATTTTGTTTGACTAGTTTCTTTATTTTTTTTAAATTAATGTGTTCTAACCTTTGATGTCATATATTAACATCTACATTAAGGACATTATCAATATAACAAAAAATAGATGTTATTTTATTCACATAAGAAATGTTAAGTTTAAACAACCCTTGATATTTATCAAAGAGAATATCAAACATAACCCAAACAAGCTTTTCCATTGTGACCATTCATGGGAAAAACCTAACTTCAAAACCCTTATTAACCAACACTGGAATAGACACAAGGTTCCATCTTATGTATGGTGCAAACAGGGAATCGATTAACAAAATATTATTCTATGAAGTTTCTGTTTGATAAGTCCCAACACCATAACATCAGAGTAAGTGTTATTCCCTATGTACACCTGATGTTTATTGGGTTTAAACTTTGTCTTGTCCAGCACACCTAATGTGCCGTGTTGCAATAGAATCCACCCATCACCCAGAAAGTTCCTGGTTTGCATATGAATACTCTGATATCACACAGACTGCATCATGCATCTCTTGTTGCCCGCCATATATATTATTTATGTTGTTATTATTTTAGTTCTGGTGACTCCGACAATCTCTCTTTATGTGTCCAGGCTTTCTACACTTGAAACACTTCACCTGAGAGGAGGCTCTTTGCGGCTTTCGGAATGTTGGACCACTTTTCTTACCAAATTTGCCAAAAATTTTAATGGCTTTCTTTCAAATTGTGGGTGTCTTGGAGGACCATAACTACTATTAGTAGCATCTTTAACAAAATGTAATTCGCTCTTTTTATCTTGTTGCATATGTTGTTGCTCAATTTTCAATTGAGCACGCAATTCTTCTAAGGGCAAATTCTTGAAGTTTAGCCTAAGGGCAGTGGTGACCATCTTTCATGAAGAATGAAGGCTATACAAAATAGTAGATATCTACATACGATCAGGGATTACATTCTCAACTATGGCTAAATATTTTGATATTACCAACATCTTATTTACATGGTCAACTATGTTATCATTTTTTTGCATTTTGCATAAGTTATATTCTTCTAGGAGCAATTGTATGTGTGTTTTCGAGGTAATATCATATTTTTTAAAAAAATTCTTCAAACATTGATTTTGCAATAACATAATCCTCATACCCTAATCAGATCATCCTCCATGTAAGTGAGCATGATTGTCCTGGCTAACATATAATCTTTTTTGTATTTTTGATATGCAATTTTGTCTTCTTCAGAAGTTGTTTGACCAAGGTCTTTCATTTTTATGTTTAGGGTATTCTTAATGCCCTCTAATGTCAAAACAAGATGAATTCTCCTCTTCCAAACATGAAAATTTATGTCATTCAGTTTCTCTGTTTTAACTAACTTGATAGTATATACTCTACTAGTCATTTTTCTAATTTTAATTATTATATATTGAAAAATAAGAATAGGTAGGAGTCCAACATTCAACAAAAAGATAAACAAGACAATATAAGTCATGCTAATGCAAGATATCATATATATAATAAAAAAATGCATGATATATGACATATTCTATCATGCAATTATTGAAAAATATGGAAAACAAAAATTGTTACTTATTCCAATCAAAATAAAGCTTTATGAGGCAAACTACATAGACTAACCACTTTTATGCAATTTTAGAAAAGTTAGGGGTCAATTTTGTGAAAAAATAGAAAAATAGAATTTTGAAAAAGAATAAAGCGAACTTTTTGAGTTAAACAAAAAAATTTAGGGGTCTTTCTATAATTTTCAAAAAGTCAAAGCTTATCTCGAGAATTTTCAAGAGAAAAAAACTCTTTCTAGAATTTACCAGATATAAAGGCCCCTATTTGGTAAAAACAAATGGTACATAATAAAAAAGGGCAATATAGAAAATTTACAAAGCAGGATATAAGTAGAATTAACAAAAATATTCAAGAGCATAATAGTAAATAAACTACAAAGGGATATAACAAGAATTTATGCAAAAGATGAAAGTATATCAATAATTTTTTCTAATGATATATAACAAAAAAAACACGGGTTTGAGATACCCTAACCTTTTAGTTTTTTTTTATCGATCTTCTTCTTTGGTCATCGTTCCTCCCACTTTTTCTCGACCAATCCACCGCCTCCACCTGCGAGTCCGACATTTTTTTTGGTGATTTGGAGGTTGGTAGGTGGTCGACCACCATTGACCGACCTAGGAACTGCTTTTCTCGCCGGAGATGGTCAGGTACACCACCCTCAACGCTGAAAAAAAAAACATTGAAAAGGGGAAAAACTTCCCTGATGACCTGATACCAATATAGAATTTCTTCAAGACTTGTTTCTGTATGCACAACAAGAGAGAGAAGACAGAATAAGAATTGAGGGGGTTGGTGATTACAATCGTTTTAGGGGGGCTTTAATCCAAATTAGGTTAACTCACATCTTAATTTGGAAGTTACTCACTCCTATTTATAGAAGTGAGGGTTTGCTATTCCTCCTTGCCTGGGTAGTCGTTACCCAGCCAATGGGCTGCCAAGCGCTTGGCATTCCATTATGGAAGGGATACAAACAGTTGGATAAGCCCAACGAATGGGCTTCTCATGCGTTGAGCATAGAGTGGGCCCACCTCTCTCCTCAATGCATGAGGTGCATGGCCATACATGGTCATGCATGTCATGTATGATCAACACACTGCATATTAATGGTTTATGAAGGAGTAGCAAAGAGAGAGAATTTGCCTTAAAATAAGCTTAACAATTGACACAAGTTCAACAATAACCACATTCATAAGTGTTGTCAGTATTATTCAGGTTTGTAGTGGTAAATGCAAATAGGCACAAGCATAAACAAATAGGGAATCAACTCTTTTAGGTTGTCATCATAACTAACCACATACTGAACTAACCATGGTTAGTGATAGACCATGGCTACTGATTATCAAAATAACCAAATTACACTTTTTGTACTTTCTTCTAAAAGACTTCTTATCACAAGGAAAAACCTATATCATAGGGTGTAGGATAAAGGAAATCATGGCATTAATGGTAGAGAATGGAGCCAAATTGAGATCACTATGTGGGATGAAAAGAATGCAGTCATGGTAGAGAGAGGAGTTTTCAGTATAGATCTCATATGATTACATGACTTGGAGAGGACGATTTCCTCTCGTGTTAACATAACAAAGTCCTACAACTTTTGGAAACTTAGTCTCATCAGGATTCATCTCCTTAGGTATGTTACTATTGTTGGACGTCCCAATACGTTTTAACCAAAACTGAATGAAGACACCCATTTCTAATATTAACATAAGGATTCATGTGGTAGGGTGGGTATCTTGTGGCCCACCTCTAGATAGCTTAATACATCAAGACAACAAGCATTTATTACTGGAAGGGAACACACATATCAGATGCAATGAAAAAAAAAAACAAAATATTGAAACCAATACGGATTCAATTTGCAATCTAACATAGCCATATCTGAAATCTTTTTACAATAACATTGTTATTTACTATTATATTTATTTTTTTGAAAACCGATCAGTCTCAGCCTTGTCAGGGACTGATCAAGACCATTCTTTAGCCTTGCTCAGGATTGATCCATGAGAGGATATGTGCCTCAAATGAGTTTTGAAACATACTTAGAAAAATGTTTATATTTGGGCAACAATAAGTGTCTTTTTTTTAATTTTACCTTGAAACGGATTAGGCCCAGCCTACTTAAGGATTGGTCTGGTCTATATCCAAGATGGTTTAGACCTCATCCACAAGTGAATCAGTTATATAAACATTCTCATTACTGATATTAAGAAGATCCGACTAACGCACCTACTTGACTCCCACACAAGTACATGGGACATCCAGATTATATAAAGAAAAGTCTTTTTTAAAACCATTGGTCAGTCCTGCCTTACCCAGGGACTGATATGAATCTTGTTGCTATCACACTCGCATGATTGATCCATGTATGGATCAGTTCTTGCAGTCGGGTATCGGGTTCACAAACTGCATCCTGTCCAACTCAAATGCCTCCAAAATGTCCCATAATTTTTTTTTCTCAAACCTTTTTTTCCATAATTTTGAATTTACATGAGACAATCTGGTTTGCATCATAGTTGAACCAGATTAGGCCTGATCTTATGTTTACCCAAACAGTATATGGGAAAAACTTGTTTTTTGCACCGAAATCAGGGTTTCTCTCAAAACTTGTTTTTTAGTTATATTAGGATTGATATATGGGTTCCAAAAACAAGTTCGTACTTGAAGTATGCTAGCGCATATAGGTCCTAATCTATAGGTATTAGATTAGAACTTTTACCTTTATCATCAGAACTGTGAACATCAAACAAACGGGATGTAGGCATGAATCAAATGTCCTCTAAACAGTGATTGTGCTTCTTCATCCAGCCGCAAACCCCAACAAGTCTCAACCTTCTACAACAGTGTAGAAGAAGGGAGGGTAAAAAAGAGTTGAAAGAAGAGAGAGAGAGAGAGAGAGAGAGAGAGAGAGAGAGATGAGAGAAGAGGGAGACTGGATCAGAAAGAGAAGGGGGGCTTGAACTCCACTCCTATATATAACTATTGGGATTTTAAAATCCCAATAGTTTGTTAACCCCTTTTCTAGCCCACTTCATTTTCTAACTTTTTTTTTCAAAGAAATCTTTTGTTTTCTTGACTTACTAAATGCTTAATTAGAATCTTTGAATTATTAGCCTAAATTCTTATTATTTTGTTTAAGTTTTGATTTTACCTTGGCACAAGCATGAACAAATAGGAAGCCAACTCTTTTAGGCTGTCAGCATAACTAACCACATACCGAACTAACCATGGTTAGTGATAGACCATGGTTACTGATTATCAAAATAACCAAATTACCCTTTTTATACTTTCTTCTAAAAGACTTCTTATCACAAGGAGAAACCTAGATCATAGGGTGTAGGATAAAGGTAATCATGACATTAATGGTGGAAAATAGAGCCAAAGAGAGATCACTATGTGGGATGAAGGGAATGCAGTCATGGTAGAGAGAGGAATTTTCAGTATAGATCTCATATGATTACATGACTTTGAGAGGAGGATTTCCTCTAACATAATAATGTCCTACAACTTTTAGAAACTTAGTCTCATCAGGATTCATCTCCTTAGGTATGTTCCCAATCAATTTTAACCAAAACTGAATGAAGACACCCATTTCTAATATTAACATAAGGATTCAAGTGGTAGGGTGGGTTGGTCCAATAACGAAGTTTTGTTAGTGGGTGAATGAAATCTTGGTTTTCTTGGATATTTCAATATTCATGGGACAATCCAACCATGATTTTAACTTGCAATTGTTGTAAAAATAGCTGAAATTGTCTGAGAAAATCTAGTCCAATTGGTTTTGCAGTCCTACTATTGTTCTTGGTGTTATAGCTTGGGAATTTTTTTAGCTTCTTTTTTGTTGGTTGCAGGTCCAATGCTTGGGTTTCCTCTTTCATGTTATAGGCTACCCTTTTTCTACACTTTATGTTGATCTTTTGTTGGAATTGTTGTATTTTGCTCAAGTACTAGAATGCATCACATGTTCACTTGTTGGCATGGAGTAACATGTTTTATCTTTATTTGAAGCCGAGATGGTCTCAGTCTACAACCAACAATTCGATAAATTGTTGTAGATAAATTTCTGCTTACATGTTTACATTTCCAAGTTACATTTATCTGTTTGTTGTTCCAGCAACAGATGGTTGTTTTTAGTCCTATACTCCTTATAGAGGATGTGATTATATTTGTCATCACCAGGCATTGGCACTGTCCATTGTTTCTGAATTGTTTCATATATAATAAACTGGGATAAGTTAAAGTATTGCAGTACTCTCCATAACACAATATTCTTGGTTGTTTGGTTTTATTTGGATATGTGGGTGCATCGAAACACACCTGCCTGAGGATGATGGCTGGAAGTAAGAGGGGATGGTACTAACAATCTCACCATAAAATTTCTCATGCAGATTCCAAAGGTTGCAGAAACTTGCAACTTCAAAGCAATCATGGATGGCTACTACATAATACTTTTCCCTCTAAATCTAGATGGCAGAGAGCCGACAATGCCATCAGGATTTGAGCCTGAGTCTCTATTCAAGCCTCACAACAGAGAATCTCTGCCGAGTTTGAAGAAAAATATCAAGATCCCTATATCATAGACGTGAGCTTTTATGTTCTTGTCCTCAAGAGTAGAGTTGTATAAATCTAAGTGAGACAATTGCATGTGTATACTATGTTTCTTAATGTCATTACATAATAGTACATCAAGCACTTCCAGAGACGGTTGCATAATCATTTTTCTTTGACAAATGACAACATTTCCTCAATATAAATCACCATTTTTAAACCAATTGTGTTTTTAATCAACGAGTCAATCAGTACAAGCAACCAAATACCTAATAAAATAGAAAATCAATACGTGTATGGGCAGCTTGCAAAAGATTGAAGACATTATCTAATAAAAGATTAATAAACATGTCTTTCGAGCTTGGTCAGGCAAATAGCAGAGATTATTTATTACATAACTCATTGGCTTTGCTTTATAGGTTCAGCATTATGGTATCTTCTTATAGACATATACAAGCAGCCTTAATTAAGCCCTTTTTGGCATAATAACTCTGCATTCCTCAATATTGAGTGTCGAAAACACGATAAGAAAACTGCAAAGTCATAGATATTAACACCGTCTTCAAAATCCAATGGCAGCAGCTAGTTTCCTCAAGCCCCCTCTCTGTTGTTCATTTAACTGGAGCCGCCAGTCACACTAGTGAGGGTCGTGCATCACTTGTTTGAAAGACACATAATTACATGGGAGAAGGAAACAAACAATCAAGCAGCCTGGTATATATGTTAAGTCACACATGACTTCCCTCTGCCAAAAATTAGAGGATACTTTACATAGATGCATATGATCTTTTGATGCTTGTTGGGTCATGTATTATACATATTAGAAAAGATTGATGGACTCTGGCTATGAATAGTACAGTTGGCAACTGAAGGAAGAAAAGGGAGCTCATAGTAGTATAAATGGCAACTAAAGGAAAACATTTTTTGTTCTTTTTCATTTTCATTCTGAGAAACCACAACGTAGATAATGGTTCATCCCAAGCATGATATCCCAAGCAAGCATTTATGGATACCTGGTAAATATATCATATAGCTAATAAGGTCAGTATCTATAAAATATTGACTAAATTATGAACTGTCCAACTCAACTCAAATTGCATCAAATAGATGTTCGCTTATTTGCATAAATTGAAACTCGAATACAAAATAAGCACATACTGGTAGATGCCATAGTCGATGCGACGTGCGGGTGTTCAGCACTCTCCTCGGCCTATCGATGCCCACGATGAGCCCAGGCCTTCAAGGTAATTGTGAGCGGGACCCCGAACTAAATGAAAATTATAGGCAATAAGCTAGAGGCTATGGTTTTTTGCTGCACTCATCATGCAGTCAAGCCCTCTATTTATAATGCAAGATAAGGTGTGGTTACAGAATGTAAACTTTTCACATTCATGTAACCTCCACCCCACTAACTCCCATTAGTGCCCACTAACAGTCCCATTAAACCTCATTAGTGTCAAACTGGGTCACACTATGGGTTGAACCCAAACTCAAATGTCCAACATTCTCCCACTTGACCCACTTACACTAAAAGGGTACTAAATTGAGTTTTATATCGTTATCTCAACTTAATTATGTATGTGGATTCACATGCTATCCTGTATCATAAGAATGAATCATATGAGTCATAGAGATGATCATCTCTTTATGAAATATTATATTTTCATGTACTACAATACAACTCATTTTCAGTGCTTTAGCATGTTAAGATTACCTTTATGAATAGGTTGGTCTCTAACCTATTCTATTGATCATTTAATATTGTCATTCTGCTATTCTCTCTAACCAACTGAGAGATCCTTTATGCAAAATCAATAATACATAAAGTCATAGAGAATTAATTCATTTTCACAAATATGATCACATAGTATATTGTCATAAATCAGAAGGAATAAAAAAGACTCATCCCCTTTACATGTTGAGAACACAATCCTGGTGCTAACCCTTTAGTAAGGGGATCCGCAAGCATTTTCTTTGTACCAATTGTATCAATACATACCAGATGATTCTCAGTTCTTTCTTTAACAACAAAGTATTTTAACTCCATGTATTGACACGAGATTGAACTCTTATTGTTATTTGAGAAAGACACAATTGCTTCATTATCACAAAATATCTTTAGTGGTCTCTCAATAGATTCCACAATCCCAAGACTCATAATGAAGTTTCTTATCCAAACGGCTTGAGACGAAGTCTCGTATAGAGTAATAAATTTTGCCTCCATAGTATGAGCAACAGTTGTAGACTGCTTTTCACTTCTCCATGTGACGACACCACCTGCTAGTAGGAAAATATATCCAGTAATAGACTTTTTACTATAGAGAGATCCTCTTAAGTCCGCATTAGAGTATCCAATGACCTTTAGGTGGTCAACTTTTTTGTAGGTTAACATGTAGTCATTCGTTCCTTGTAAATAGCGCAAAACCTTCTTTGCTGCCTTCCAGTGCGCAATGTCTGGATTTGACTGATATCTACCAAGCATTCTCATAACAAATACGATATCAGGTTGTGTGCAAGTCTGCACGTACTGCAAAATCCCAACCGTTGAATCATATGAGACAGTTGTCATCTGAGCCTTTTCATTATCATCCTGAGGGCAGTCCTTTAAACTCAATTTATCCCTTTTTACTATGCGTGCTGACCTAGGAGAATAATTCTCTATCCTATATCTTTTAAGAACATTAAGGATATAGGATTTCTGAGAGAGGTCAAGGACACTCTTAGTTTTATCACGACAGATCTCGATTTCAAGGACATATGTGGCCTCACTCATGTCCTTCATATCGAAATAAGAAAAAAAAATCTTTTATCTCATATAATGGACTCAAATAATTAGTTGCGAGAAGAATGTCATCAACATATAAAACCAAAATTATGAACTTACTCTCACTATTCTAAATGTATAAGTATTAATCAATAATGTTTTTAGTGAATCCAAAGTTTATAATTATCTGATTAAACTTTTTATACCACTGGCGAGAGACTTGTTTAAGTTCATAAATTGACTTCTTTAATTTGCAAACTAAATGATTTGAATCATTTATACTGAAACCAGTAGGTTGTTGCATGTATACCTCCTCTTTCATATTCTCATTCTAGAAGACAATTTTCGCATCCATTTGATGTAACTCTAAATCAAAATGAACTATGAGGTTATGATTATCCTCAATGATTCCTTAGTTGAGACAGGAGAAAAAGTCTCATTATAATTAATGCCCTCTATCTGTGTGAAATCTTTTGCAATAAGCTTATCCTTGTACCTCTCCAATGTACCTTTAGAGTTTGTTTTGGTCTTAAAGATCCATTTACAACCAACAGGTCTAATTCCACCAAATGGAGGTACTAGATCCCACATTTGTTCCTTTGCCATAGAGTCAAGCTCTTTCTTTATGACATTGATCCAATGTCTTGATCTTTTACTTTCAATGGCTTCTGCAAAGGTGAAGGGATTATCATCAATATCTATGAAATTATTAGACTCCTATAAATACACCACATAGTTCGGATGGATAGCGGTTTTTTTTGTACTCGTAGACCTCCATACATATGCTACAGGTGGTTCAAAATGAACTTATGTATCCTATTATTATTGTATATCATCATCAACAACTTGCTCTATTTGATATTGATGTTCATTGACCGAACTTTCCCTGACATTATCCAAAGGGACAATGACAAAAAAAACAAGGTTTTTATTCTTTGTAGGTATGGAACCTGAATTCTGCATTTTTCTCAAATTCAATCATTTAAGATGTATCTGTCTCAATTGAATCATTTTAAAGAAATCTCGCTTTATCAGTTTCCACTATCTATAGTGTATGAGATGGACAATAAAACCTAAAGCCCTTTGATCTTTCTGGATAACCAATGAAAAATTCACTAGTCGTCTTAGGATAAAAGACTTTTATATATATGTTATACTGTTTAGCTTCATTATTGCTCAGACGAGGCTTGTGATGAAAAGGTAAACATTGAGACCTTTTATGAGACAAGCATAATTGAGTCATTATCGTTCCACTTTAATGAAAACGATAATACTCATAATTGCTCCGCCTCCGTAATTCATGAGGAAATGACTTCAGTTAGTGAAATTAGCAGATCATGTAACTAGAGACAACTTAGCAGTGTACTTTTGGGTACGAACGTGCTTTATGGGTTAAAATACATATCTACTATTACACACTGTGTGAATTTAGAACACAACGACCTACCTTTGAGTAGAATTATTATTTCATAAAGTCACACACAATCATAATATCAAATCTTAATATGGTCTAAAGAATTCTCAATCAAATCAACTCCGATCACTTTGGTGATTGCATGAGTCAGTCAGTCAATCAAGATATTTAATAAAATCATATTCGTATTATAAAGCATGCCCATACACACATATTTATGTATGTATATTCATGACAAAATATGCATTATAGCATTAACATACAAGTTCATGCTTTAACTTATATATATAAACTAATTTTGATGATAACACATTAGAAAAAAATATCATGAATTTAGTCATAATCATACTTAAAAACTTTATGCATAACTTAAACAATATAAAACACATGTATTAAACATGCATAAGTCATGCTTGCTTAATAATAAATACTTATAAAGCATAAAAAATGACAAAAACATACTCAAATGGGTAAAAACCCAGGGTCCTCAAGCTGAAACTGGTCTAAAAATACCCTGAACCGGTCTAAAACAACTCTGAATCGGTCTAAACACTTATGAACCGGTCATTTAAGAGTCTAAACCGGTTTTGAATTCTTAATGAACCAGTATAAAACATGAATAAAAGCTCATAAAACCCTCTAACCGATGGAGAAAATCCTTGTACTTTCATGGATTCATGAAAATAAGGTCTCTACATCTCTGAATCAGTGAAAAAATGATAAGAACTGATAAAAAATGGCTCTAAACTGGTCCCGAAAAAAGCTGTATCAGTCACATAACTGATTTAGGTGTAAATAGTGCATAGACCCTGTTGTAGATCTGATATGTTCCAATTCGGATCCAGATCTAGTTAAAATGGATCTTGAGTCAAATACTCCTGATCCATATCCAATTTGGATCCAAACCCATAATGTGTGGGTCTAAAATTGGATTTAATAATCCAAAATTGACCTAGACCCAGATCCGATCCATTACAGGATCTAGGTTGAGTCCATAAACCGTATTCAGTGCAGGCCCGGATCTGGTTTGGTCTGGATCTAGACCCGGTCTATCTGGATCAGAACAGACCTAGTGCAAACCCGGATCCGATTAACTTTGGATCACGACTTGGAACCCAAATGGCTCTTGTTCCTATCAAATCGGGTTGGATCGGGTCACTGTCCTTTTAAGATTAGACCCAGACCCAAAACCGAAATGGGTCCAGGTCTGATCCAGGGGTTCAGGCCTAACACAGACTCGAAATCCCAAAAGGATCTGGGTCTGGTTCGAACCCTCATGTCGGGTCAGGTCCGGACTCTTGGATCGGGTCCATACGTCGGGTTGAATATGGGCCCGATCCGCCCGGACCTGGGCCAGTAAATGAGAGTATTCAGTTTCTGAGAAACCGAACGTTGGTTTCTCAAAAACCGAAAGGGCAAAATCCCTTCGCCCTCTCAGATACTGAAAAAATGACGACAAAGCTGCCGGTGAAACGGCGACGCCCGACAAAACAAGACCCCCTGCTCCCCGGCGACGGCGGTTTTCTGAGAAACCAGAAAACCGAAAGGGCTTTGGGTTTTATTAGAAATCGAAAGCCATGATCGGCCACTAAAAAGGGTCGCCCCCTGTATAGTGGTCGGCCGGTGTGGCCAACAGTGAATCTTCGACCATCGACGAATGGCAGCCCCCCCTATTCCGGCGATGACCCATGGCAGAAACCCCGTCGAAAAAAATCCATCAAACGAAGTGGTTTGGGGTTTCGGCCAGCACGGCGGTCCAGCGATGGTGACACTCTGGCGAACCTTCTCAGCAGCCAGCGGCGCCGGCGAGGCCGCCCACGATCGTCGCCCTCCTCACCTCTCCGGCAAATCCCACGAAGGTAAAGGTTTTTGATTTTTTTTTTCAGATATGTCGTCGGCAGCAACACCTGCCGACGGGGCTGGCTGTCACCACCGACGACCAACCGACAAGGCCGTCGGCGACAGGGATCCGGTCCCTGCCTCGCAGGCGACGGTGATCGTCCGAAAAAACAAAAAGAACCCTTTCGGTTCTTTCGATTTCACTCAGAAACTGAGATGCTCTCCGAACACCAGGTAGCCACCGACAACAGTGGTCCCGCCAGCGAAGGGAAGGCCGACAGCCACAGCGTTAACCGTCTCCCCCTTCATCCCCGGCAAAAGCCATTTCTGCGAAGGGGGAGGTCGGATCACCCTTGTTGTTCGAAAAATGAACAGTAGCAGGGAGAAAGCGATAGCAGGCCCGATAGCTCTCGATGCACCTACATGCACAGCGAAACCCAAATGCCCAACAATAGAGTCCCTGCTCAACTATTGATAAGCTGTCTGCAGTTTTAAATATCCAGTGCACCATTCATTCTCATCCCACCAATAATAGAAAAAACTCTCCACGAGTAAAGATCCACCCATTCATAGACATATGGGTACCAATATTTGTTATCAGGATAGATAGTCACAATACTCATACAGAATGCATCCACAAACAAACTCAATCATATTTACCAGTAAAAGAATACTGCTTGCATAAAAACTATCTTTTCTCATGCATGTACGTAAGCACAAGAGTGCAAGCACAAACGCAACCCAAGTATTTCCTGTTTAATAGTTAAAGATGTTGATCTTATGATGTTACTGTATACATAGAAACCGAGGTCCCATACGAGCTTAGACAGGTGTTGAAGACCCCATTCAATGTCATTCTTCAAAACAGCAACAGCTAGTTCCATGTTATCAGCTTCCGCTGAAGGAAAGTTTTCTTCATTCTCTTGGTGATTCATCATTGTTAGCTCTTCACCCTGCTTTCTGTTGGATGCCTACTCTTTGTGCTCATCACCATCCTAAAGCATCCAGCACAGATATAAATACTCAATTCAAAGACAAGAAGTATGTTACTGCACATGCGTCACAAAGAAAAATGCAAAGAGAGAGGCAGAGGAGAAGATGAAGTGGAAGAAGAAGAGATTCAAATGGGCATATCTCAATCTTGAAACAAAATATAGCATTCTTTTCTCACATTTATGACCAACCCTACGCTGAATTCCAGGAACCAACAAACGAAGTTTGCGAAAATTTTCCCCAAAATGACTAACAAAAACTGACTTTCTAAAAGACGCACAGAATTTTTTACACAAACAAGGCCAAGAAAAAAGAACCCATCATCAAATTTTGAAGCGATAACCAAATGGGCAAACGGAAATCAAAACCCAACCCAAAGAGGCCCCAAGAAACACAACAACGAGGACCTCTTTGGCGTTAACGTCGTTAATCCAGATTTTATTGGTCGGCCGTCGGTAGCATATTCGAAGAATCTAGAATCACTAGAATATGAGAATTAAAATGTGAAAACCAAAATATGAAAACCGGAAACATGGGCATTTTTAACATTTTTTTTTTTGCAAATCCAATCATGTGAATGTGAATGTACTCGGCATTATGAATTTGCTAGAAATGAACATGTATTTTCGATGAAAATTATGTTTTTTAATGCTTGAATATTTATAATGAATATGAGCCATTGATTTGAAAGCCTTAAAAAAACTCATTTATGCATAAAAAAATAAGATGATTCAAGAGTGTGTTCTTATGAAACCAAACATGTAGATCACATTCTTACGGTTAGGTTTAAGACAAAAGAATAAAAAATTTATTAAAATTATAGTTCACACATAGTTCTCATATTCTAGTTATATATATATATATATATATATAGAGAGAGAGAGAGAGAGAGAGAGAGAGAGAGAGTAGTGCGTAGGTGCTTGAACGTTAAGTACTTGACATGTATATGCTGGATAGACAGCCAACATTAAAAATGAGTTTGTTTGCCAAAGGAGCAATAGCAGCTATAAAATTCGCCGATAAAGGGCAATAGTGGTAACAAAAATCATCACTAAAGATCAATACCAGTGATTTTTGTCATAACTATTGCTCGTTTAGGCAAAATAATGCGCAATGGATGGCGAACATGTTCAAGTACTTAATGTCCAAGCATCTGCAACTAATTTTCATATATATATATATATATATATATATATATATATATATAGAGAGAGAGAGAGAGAGAGAGAGAGAGAGAGAGAGAGAGAGAGAGAAACTCTTTCGTGAGCACCAAAAGTATGTGAACTTTTGTGTTCCCCAAGATTTCAGTTATTTTGTTTTTAATCTCATCTTGCTTATGTGATTAGGGATGTAACCCAACCCGAATCTAAGTCCATTAAGCGGTTTTGGTAGATAAATATGGGTCTGATTAATAATCGGATCCAGGTTTGGTATTAAGTTTTGCATTCAAACCCAAATCCAACTAAAAAACCAACCTGATTAAGTATAAATGTTGGGTTTTAAGCTAGTCAGATCCATGTTTGGTTTTATTTTTTTCATCTAAATCCAAACCTAACTTTGAACCCGATTAGGCTAAACCCAATTAAGTCGAACTTGTTAATTCCTAGATCCAACTTGAATCTGAACCATTTACATCCCTTTATGTGATCTACATATTTGGTTTTATAAAAATTAGCTCATAAAACTAGGGGTGGACAACCGGGCCGGGGGCCAATCGGCCAAGCCGACCCGGCCTGCCATGGGCTGGGTTTGGGCCATGATTTTAGTCTCGGGCCCATTAGGTACCAGGCCGAAATCTGGCCCATTATATAACTGGGCCGGCCCGATGGGCCTAAGTTATTTATTAAACTTTTTAATAATATAATAATTTTAAAAATTAACTATTACATATTAACTTAGATAACTATTATTATTTACATAATTAGTTGCATGGGAACTTGCTATTTGTTAAATATTATTATTTACCTAATTAGTTACTCTAATTAGGAATTAGTTGTATAAAAACTTGCTATTCTCTCATTAAAGTCAAGCATTTATGCATTTTAAGATTGGGCCAGACCCGACCCACTTCACATTGGCCCATTAGGCCAATGGCCCAGGTCATGAGCTTATCTTAAAACCCGAGCAAGTTAAGAACCGAGCCAAAACCTGGCCTGTTAGTAAATGCGCCGGGCTGCCCCACCCCTTACATAAAACATTATGATACGACAGTAAATAGGTTTTTCTAGAACTTGAAAATTAATGACCCAAAATTTTTATAAATATTCAAGCCACAAAAAATCATTTGTTTGCATTAAAAAACACAATCCAAGTGTCAATTCTCAACAAAAGGACGGATAGATTTGCCAAAAACCACTATAAATGCTCCATTTACACCAAAATTCACATATTTATGCTTCACAAGATTCAGTTTCTATGAGTGTATGTAGGCGCACAAGTGTATATTCTTAATATGCTTGGCTAAATGTGACCTTCACACAAGCAGCTTGTAAATCCAGGACCAATTTAGAAGCCTGTTGATCTTTGACAAGATGAACCTTGCCGAGTTGCGAGCTGCTCGTCTTGTTTTTCAGCCGTAGTTCAGCCTAGCAAGTTTTCTATTTCAATTACCAACTGGGGCTCCGCGTTGTTGGTAGGAGCTGTCAGTGCAAGTCTCCTTGCAGTGGGACGTCGCAGGTTCAAAACCCAGTGGTACATTGAATAATAACTGGTGGGGTCTACCTAGCCGCAGCTTGCCTTTCAACAAAAACAGTCAATTACCCATCAATGACATTAAAACCTACCTTCAACAATGGTAACAATATATGCTATCTGTACCTTATATAGTGATGTATAGCCACTTGCTTCAAAACTTATAAATTTCTCAAAAAACAGCCAAAAGATAGATATCACGATAAGTTTTGAACAAAAATCATGATATTTTCCATTCTTTTGTTTTTTTTTTCAGATTTTGTGTTCCAAACAGATGTAGGTTCAGAAAGAAAACCGATTTTTAAGGTATTCATTTGGGAGACTTCATGATTCCTCGATTTATTGATATTTTCTTACCCATTTTTATAATAAGAATTATTTTTTATCTTCTCTAGAGATCTCTGTTAATTTCTCCTTTTTTTGTTCTTTATTTTTGCTTCCACTGTTTGGGTTTATCATGGTTGGATGTCTAGTCTTCTTAATTTTGTGCAAATCTTTGTAGGGTGCACTTTATTTACCTTTTTTTTTCATGCCATTCTTTTAGTTCATGGTATCATCTAAGTTTTCCATTGTGTTCCAATATTTTGGTAGTTTTTAGTTTTCATTTCTGTTTCACTTAATGTTTTTTTGCAGTGAAAATTGTCTTTTAAAAAGCATACTTTTACTGTTTTTCGTTTCATCTAAGTTCACATGGACACATTCTTTGCTTATATTTCAATTTTTTTAAATTGACTGATAATTGCAACTGATGAAATTAATTTAGTGCCTCAAATTTATCGATTTTTGTGTATTTTTTTTAATATTAACTAAGTTGCAAATAAATTAATGATATATAGGCTATTTATAGCCGATATGCAATCTGGGTGGCAAACGATAAGTTACTGATATATTAACTTTTGTGACCATGCCTCCAATTAGTGGAACCTGATCTTCAGCAGCATAAGTAGTACTAGGGTTGTTGGTGGGTTGGATCTTGCCCAACCCAACCCACCATATTGATGACAATCGGGTCCTGCACCCACCAAAGGTCTGATCAGCTAATCAGGTTCTGGATACTATTCGAGAAAAACTGGACAAGATCTGAATTGGGTTTTTTTATAGGCCAATTTCCACTAGGGTCCAACTTGAGAATTTGGATAAGATTAATTACAAAGGATTACATGTGTTTTTAGGAAAACAAGGCCTTGACTTAGTCTGGTTCTGACCCAGTGGATCTATCCAAAAACTAACCCTTTGCTCAATCATGGTGATAGAGTCCTAAAACTTCTTGGTCCATTAGTTATGTTAACGTATCACATCTAAGGATGGAGAAGTAGTGGATGCTCTAAATAATCTCCAAATAGTCATGACTGTTCTCTCTCTCATGACACGTTTGAAAGCAAGAAAAATTCTCACAGAAAAAGAAAATGTTGCCTATAAAAAGTTTTGATATGAACTTTTTTAAATGAAAACATTTAGCATGAGAAAAACCAAATGAAAAATGAGAAAGGGAGTTGATTAGTCCCCTTTTGTATGTATATATATATATATATATATATATATATATATATATATATATATATATATATATAGAGAGAGAGAGAGAGAGAGAGAGAGAGAGAGAGTTGCTTCAAGCATACCAGCAAGAGGAAGGTGGCCGACCACACTCAAGAGAGAGAGACCTAAAAATGATGGTGGGTGGGAGGAAGATGAAGATGGCGGAAGCTCTTCTTGTGGTAGCCTATGCGATGAGATGTGTTGTAGGTGAATGGTTGCCCTAATAAAAAAGATTTTTTTATAAAAAAAAAAATTACTCTATCCCTCCTAAGTGTTGGAATTTTTTTATCCAAAATCATACTTTTTAGAAAAACAAATTTTTTTTTAAATTCTTATTTGTAATGGTTGTAAAAGTTGTCATTTTTTCTTTTATACTTACATTTTTTTTATCATTTTCTCGCTTCCAAACATGCCCTTAGGGTTTTCAATGGATGGGATCCTACCTGAGAAATGACTGAATCCTACTATGTTTAATCAGATTTGGTAAACAAAAACCATGTCCGATTATAATAAGAGGCAAACATGGTTTTGATTGTTTGCTACTGAATCCTATGAGATTTTCACAATTCAAATCTAAATTTGAATCCGTTTAGCCAACATCAGACTAGTCGATCTAGTATTTGCCAAATCTGACACAAATCTACATGCCCTGAGAGAGAGAGAGAGAGAGAGAGAGAGAGAGAGAGAGAGAGAGAGAGAGAGAGAGAGAGAAGCATTGGACTGCCTCTTCACTTTAAAAAAAATTGATCAAAGTGGCCCCAGTCCAATCTCTTTCATCAACGGCATGATCCAGATCTTGGGTTTAACTATTTGGATATGGACCCTAGAGTGAAAGCAGGCCGGTGGAAGTGATGTGAGACCACATTAGTATGGATGGAACTCGTCCTGGTCCTACTTTCTCTTCCCGTATTTTTATAATGTGGAAACAATGGTAGTTTAACTTCATGCGACAACTATTCAATTTGGATTTCATTTGCTGGATCTAGTGATCTGGTCCACATCCCCAAATATAGGATCCAGGCTTTGTCTCAAGAAGACCAAAATAAGAGCCCCAGTATGGCCATCCCCAGTCCAAACGGGGCTAGGCGGGGTGGGGCCCCGTTTCCCCCAAGTCCATTGCCATCCCTATCTCAATTAGTCATTTGAGCAAGTTTTTAAAAGGTAGGTCTTTATCTTGAATTTTTGAAAACTCAGGTAGCTGAGAATAAATTTTCCATATCCATACGTATGTAAATTAAACGATTTTTTTCTAACTCGGTAGCTAGCCTAATATATAAAAGCAATGCAAATCCTAAGATATGAAAAAATATCAATGATAAATTGAAAATATCATGATTTTATTGTGACATTTTCAGATACTGATTAATCTCAAAACTACCATGATATTTTCAAAATAGTGCTTATTTTAATAAATATCATGATATTAACTAGACATTTACATGATAAGAGCTAGTTTTAAGTTTTTTATAATATTTATATTCTATCTTTGTTCTTATATTTTTTTTATTGGTCATACTTTTCTGAGATTTTCTCAAAGAAGTTTATAATATTTTAGGAGATTTTCCTCATCAAGAAAATGTTGATATGGCATGCATGGTTCTTGGTGTAGTCACAGATATTGGCAATATTTTGAAAATGTTGTGATTTTATCATGCTATTTGGGAATTACAAATCTTGATAAATCAAATAAAATCATGATATTTTCAAATTTTATCATAGTAACTCATCATGTTCTTATGTTTTTCTTAAATATTTTATATTTTCATGTAATTTTTACTTTTAAAAAACGTTTCATGCACACACACACACGTTCTTAAAAATGTAATAGTCTTATAATCTTCTCATGATTTCTTTGAAAAAACAAATTTCTCAATTTATCACAAAACTCTCCCGCGTTGAGGAAATCTCAACGCTAAGATTGGAGATATTGATCCTCATGATGCATCGGCAACCGCGATATGAGCCTGATTCGGGTTGCATCCATTAAATCCAAATCCATCTTTAATTTATAACTAGGTCTGAGCACTGTTGTGGCCAGTACGGAGTTGGACCTCCATCAAAGATCTAACTCATCTAAACAGTTGTAAATGGTTAGCTCCCCAACTATGCATCTAGGTCTCTAGGGAGTAGGGGTCTTCCACCAAACCCACCACAACATGGCCTGGCTGGCCTATACGTACTTGGAACTGATTGACTCACAACCCAACCACCTACCAAGTACCAACCAACCCAGTCAGATTGTAGGGCTGTATAGGGATCAAAATGGGTCGGGTCAGGTTTAACCTGACATTGTATCCATTTTTAAAGAATGGGTCTGCATTTAGGTTTAATCCAAACCGCTTCTGATAGTGAAGTTCTAAATCTTGATTGGATATGAGATTTTATGATACTCGATCTAGTCAAAACCAGTGAAATCTATTGCAATGCATTTAGATGATATTCGAAACTTGGTTGAAATCTATTGGAATGCATTTGGGGGTGCGCTTGGGTGCATCTTGATGTAGGAAAATCAATAAGGTCATTCCTGAAATCCTGTAAATTAATATTCAAACACAGCTACAAACTAAATTATCTAAAATGCATGAAATTATATAAAAAACAGAAAATCATAAGAAATAACTGAAAATGAATGATAATTAAATTCTCAAAATGACTCTATACTCCTATAGGTCTCTCATCTATTATACATAAGAATTCTAGTTTAGCATACTCTCTCTTAATTTTGATAAACTTTTTTTTTTTATGGGCAAGCAGGGTATAACACTTCTACCAAAAAGAAGTAGCCCCCTTTGGTATAAATCCACTAATTTGAATATGCTTATCATTGCTATTAAATGAATCGGATACAAATGTTCGATATTCAAACACAAAAAGAAATGACCCAAATAACAAAAGAATCCAAAATAAAAAAATGCATCCAGATAGACCCTATGAACCCCATAGTTTCCTGCTCCCACTCTGCACATCATGTCTAAAACCTAGTTTTTAAGAAACCCGGTTTCAGCAAAATCTGGTTGAAGGCATTCTAAAAATCTAATGGATGGGGCAGTTTTTTCATCTGAAAACCAGGTTTTGATCAGCTTGTTCTTGCACGTCAATTATCAGTTATAATGTGCAGGTGTCCTATATTATCTTCATCTTGTCAAGTTTAAAAATTATCATGTGAAATATCATTCATCAACATATTTATTTTGAATTTAAGCATTGTGTAGGGAACATTTGATTTTATGATCATTTTTCTAATTTAGCCATCAAATAACCTATGTCAAGCTTGAATTGGGGTATCCACTTATTGATGCACTCAATGTGGTTTTTACGATAAAGTTATACAACTGGCATCCTGGGCCGTATTTGTTCGGATCCAACCTAGATTCAAATTTATACTATCCAGATCCAATAGTATAAGTTGGATCCAGTTAAGACCCGGTTTAAAGATCCGATCCATTTGCATTTGCATTCCTAAGTCAGCAACTAGCCAACCATGAACCCTAGAATATCCCGCCACCCCCCTCCCAAAACCACAAAAAAAAAAAAAACTAGAATTTCCAATAGCACGTTGAGGCACGTGCCAAGGTATCATCTTGGGGTGCACAAGTCGCACGTGTCGGTGCCGCAACGGAGTTACTATTGACCCCTGTGGGGTCCACATACGTCCTCCACCTAATATGCATGTGCACACACAAAGAGGACAAACCCCTATGATGATCTCACCCACTGCAAAGAAAACCTAGTCTATGATTAGTGCTAGACCACTCTCGTATACTTGAGACCAAATTGGCTTTTGACTTTTATAATAACGAAAATGCCCATCAATCGACCGCGAGGACTCACGTTGGAGAGCTGACCATTTGGGGAAGCCAACCTAAAAGTTGATTTAGTTGCTCAATGGTTTCATAAACCATGAAGAGCATCTATTGAAATTTTCTTGTGGTGTTTTAATTTCTATTACTATGTATAGAACCATTTTTAAAATTTTTATACTTATGTTTTGAAAAAGCTTTTTATGTTTCCTTTTATTTTTTGGTAAAAAAAATAGAGATCTCTATCTATATAAATTTTGTATTTTTATTTCTTTAAATAAATTACTATAATATTTCAGGATTTCGCCAGATGGTAGTGGACCAGGGGGGGAACGGAGCACCGCCCCACCTTGCCTCATTTATACCAAGGATGGAGGACATGAAACGGGGATGGAGGTAGGGATCAAGGTTAAAATCAAAACATGTGCTGGGATAGAGGCGGGAATGGACTTACGTTTTCTCCCGCCCTGTCCCATCCCTGTCCCCTCCTTGCCCCACCATGCCCCCATCCCTAAATCCTTCTTTAGGAATGGCAGTGGATCGAGGAGAATTAGGGCCCTGCCCCGCCTCACCACATTTGGACCGGGGATGAAGGACATGAAATGAGATTAGAGGTTAAAATCAAAACACGTGTGGGAATGAAGGCGGGGATGAATGGCAGGATTTTGAGATGGGGCAGAGGTGGAGATCTTGTCTTCCGACGGTCCACTGCCATCCCTAGAGGATTGAATATGTTTGATTTCTTTTTTTTTCTAATCCAAAGGAAAATAAATTATCATTAGCAGTATATTAGTAGGCTTGCTGTTGGTAAAACTTATGGGGTTTCCCTTGGTCATTGAGGAGTACATTAAGCTTTAACCTTGCAGTAAGGTACAGCCAATGTCCCTGAATCATTTGGCCACCGATTCAGATGTATCAGCAATATCTATACTCAAGTGAATCATTCTGTATCATTCAATACCAATACTCAAGTGAATCATTTTGTATCAGCCCAAAGATAATAAAAAATTATTATGCTTCAATCATAACTTGACATGTGTCAAAACTACTTATATAATTTTAAAATAATATTAAAATAATTTTTTGGTATTTTTTATTTATTAAAAATAGCCAATTCAGGCTTGCAGTGTATCGATTTTCTACCGATACGCACCGATACTAATAACATTGGGTGCACCCCCTCCATGAGTTTCCAACCATAATCGTTTCCTGTTAGGTGACAAACCATCGTTGCCCAATACCAGGAAGGCAGAGCCCTTGTTTGGTTGGATATATTTGGTTGTCTTCAATAATCACCACTAGTTTTGGAAGACCCTAGTAAGCTTGAGTTTTACTTGGCCAAGCCTCTCCTAACTCTTGATTAAGACTCGATCAAATGCATTCAGTTTTCTTTTCCAGGCAATGAAGACTTGGTTAGATAAACTAGGACTAGGCTTCAAAAGGCACGAGCCCAAGTGCTAAGTAGCCAACCACAGCCTTGACTCACGAAGTCACCCCAAGGCTAAGCTGGGTACCCTGTCTTTGGCTTGGATGGTCAACAGGATTAAGCCAAAGTGAGCTCCAGTCTAGTCCCCAGGAATGAGGCCAAGTGGGCGTTGACTAAAGAGTTCTTAAAATGTCAATACCAGTTTTGCCTAGGGTTGTGATGGACATTTGCCCAAAGGGAACAGATTCTCAAGTCCTGACCACGTGGATCGGGTCAAATGAAAATCGCGTCCCGCCGCTCGATGGCGTGGGGTCGACACGCGGCGCGTTCTAATCATGAGCCCACATGCTCACCGGCAACCGACAATTATGAGGCACATGATTCGGTCAATTTTTGCAGCTTACCGGTAAAACCGTTGGTACCATTATCCCAAAAATAAAAACGTCAAAGATCCAATGTGGAAGATCCAATTCTAGACTTTGATATACAAATGCCACCAAAATTACTCGATTACATCAATAACGTCCTTTATGGTCTTGACTCTTGCCCTCTAGAAGGGATGTAAACAGGTCGGATTAATGTTAGATCTAGGAATGGCAGTGGACCGAGGTGGGGGCAGGGACGGGAACAAGGACCCCCCCCCTCGCCTCGACTCAAAATTTAGACCTCCATCTTTGCACGGGTTTTGATTTTAACCTCCATCTCCGCCTTCATCCTTGTTTTAATTCCTCCATCTCTCATCCAAACGGGGCAAGACCCTGTTTCTCCTCGATCTATTGTCATCCTTAACGAAGGATTGGGGACGGGACGAAAAAAGGCAGGGATTAGGGCGAGGATCAGGGCAAGGTGGGGATCGGGATGGGGCAAGTCGGGAGAAAGCATAAGTCCATCCCTGCCTTCATCTCTGCACAGGTTTTGATTTTAACCTCCAACCTAGTTTCATGTCCTTTGTCCCCATTCCAAATGCGACAAGGTGGGTTCGGGCCCCATTTTCCCCCGGTTCACTGCCATGCCTAGTTAGATCTAAGCACTATCAAGTCAAACTTATTCGAGTTTGACCTAATTGGATTCAAATAAAAAAAAGGGATAAAACCAAACCTAAATCCGACTAGCTTAATCTGTTTGGGTTTTTAGTTGGAATCGAGCTTTAATCATATTCATGTTCGGGTTTGAATGCAAAACTTAGTACTAAACCGAGGTTCAATTATTAATCGAATTTGGTTACCGAACCCGATTAATGCAAAACTTAGTACTAAACCAAGATTCAATTATTAATCGAATTTGGTTACCGAACCCGATTAATCGGATTCGGGTTACGTATGACCCTTTGACATCCCTACCCTCGAGTCTAGAACAAGTTGTAGGTTGGTAAACAAATCAAGTGAACCGAGCATGATATGTTTATGCTTGGCTCATTTTAGTGATGAATTGTGCCGAGCTACACAAGTCAAATTTGAGTTGGCTCGTTTTTCAAAAGAATACATTATTTCAAATGTAGGAGTATTAGATTTTGAACTCCACATCTATTGAACGGAGCTCAAGCTGACTTTTTTTTTCATAGAAAATTCACTCCTTCAAAGCTAGTGCAACATGATTTGAATGCCAAACCTATGATTGTAATCCAACACTTGGACTATTTATTATATACTGCATTATATTTTTGGGATTTATAACTCGAAAAAACTGCACCCGGCATGAAGACTTGGTCGCGCTGGCTCAGCCAGACATACCTATGGTAGTCGGGCTGGTAGCATAAAACTCCAAGACTAGGACACAATATATAAAGATGATATTTATTGTATTACTTAACAAGCATATATTATTCATGTTTGGTTTCTTGAGCCTATTTTATGAGTTTAGGGCAACCACTTTAAGAATCGAACCACGAGTGGCTTGCATCATTTTCCAGTCCTATCAGCTGGCGAAATAAAGACGGTTCCGTTGGAGAAGGATACGATTGAAAATAAGCGAAACTAGCAGGGTCTTTTCGGTAATTACCGAACAAGGGGAAATTAAGGCTACAACGTGCATGAAGGGCTTCACTTTGCCGCGCCGACGTCCACTGTATTTTGTAAAGTCCGAAAGCAATATTTTATTATTCCGATATTGTCCTTTCTGGCAAATAAAAAAGAAGGTAGCCGAAAATAAAACTGTAAACTAAAAAGTTAAAATGGATTAAAAAATAAAGGTGGCGAAATTAAAATAATGGAAGAAATGGATCGAGTGCTGCAAGCCGCTTGTCGGGCATAAACAATGAAGAAATCCCCCGAAATCCCTCGTCCGGAACCCTAACGGTAAAATCGAGGCAGGATATCCGGTGTTTTTAACGGAGTTATTTTCATTTTCCATTAATTTTAACGTAAAAAGTTAGCTTTTACAGGTACGTGGTAAGGCTCAGGGAGCATCCATCCGTCCATTTGTAGGATCAATGGTTGAGAATGGACCGAAAGTGCCTGGGGACTGGCGATGTGGCGGGACCCATGAACCAAATTTGGCGATGGACGTTTGAATCACGAAAATGGAAGAGGTGGGGTCGTTGTTGTTTCCATAGAGGGTTTCAAGAACCGGGTTATGATGACTCAGTCCGATTCACTTACGTCTCGGGCTAGTCCGTTGCATTTAACCTATAAAGTTTGGCAAAGGTTGGCTCATACCTGATCAACCGAGCTCAAAGGAGGACCAAGACCATCTGGTCACCATGGTCTCATAAAGGAAGACGCTATGCAGCTCGACTCATCCAAGCATTAGCTAGGTTGCTACAAGTCCATCACTGAATCCCTTAACCAAGTCAATGTGACTTGTGACCGACGGGACCGAAACACAGGCGGCACTTGCAGACCAAGCCTGATCAACTAGACCCTGCATGGTAGCCCGGGCCTGCGATGCGGGTCTCGGATGCAAATGGGTGAATTTCAGAGCCCAAGCTCGATATAAGTTCTAGGTCAGCCTATGCATAGTTTCAGTCTAACTTAGCCACCAAGCCAAGACTTTGGTCTGCACCGTTAGTGTGGTCAAGTGGGCTAGGTTTGTGGCAGGTCCTTAAATTTTGTACTCTATTTGCACCACTTGCCGAGTCAATGCCTATGAAGCCGAGACGATACGGAAAATCTCGGCATGGGTAATGTATTGGGCAAGCTTAGGTCAGCTTATGAAACGGCTAGAAAACATTTAAAAGGCCGTTGCTCCATTCTGGAAGCTTTCTCCTTCTTGGTCATGCATGTCATGGGAGGTGTGGGCAACTTTTTACTTTCCTTGGTGAAAGAAATTATGTTGCAGGGGAAAATAATGGAAAGTTAACAAAAAGGTTGGGATAAAAAATGCAGAGGAGCTCCCTATTTATAGACCAAGCTTGTGGGTGTGAAAATGACAGACCCTAAAGAATGTGGGGGTCTAGAGACAAGGGGGCCTAAAAGCAGGGAAGGGGTTTTCTAGGGCTGTGTGTGGGCATTGCAGGCAGTGTCTAAGTACAACCAGAGGATATGCAACCCTTTGGAAGGGACTTTGTGTGAATTGGGTTCCTAGAAATTTGTGGGGATAGTGCTTATAAAAAGAACTGTGAAAGACTCACCACTCTGGGTTGTTTCTTAAGTTGTTAGGACAGTTGGGGTTGTCTTTCAGAAAGTCATGGAAGGGATTGTGGTGTCTGCAGGTGGTGGAGTCTCTCCTTGGACTTATCAGGAGGTTGGTGTAAGTTTAATTTAGTTTTCATGTTGAAAATCAAAATGTGTTTATGGGTCAGGCTAAAAAGATAGCAGATTTTAACTTTCTTCTCTTGTTGATGACTTTTCATAGGAAAAATCTACTGCTTTAAAGGGTTGTCTTTTTTATTTAGATTTGTAGCTTGGAATGTAATGCTTGAACCAATATTGACCTTTTGTTTATAACCATTTCACGTTGAAATGATTTGTTTATAACTATTTTTTATGTAATAAATCGTTTGTTGCTTACGCCGAATGTGATTATTTGTCCTGGTTTAAGCTTAGATAGAGGATTTTTCATGCCTTTTGTTGCAAAGATTCACAGAAAAAATGACATGCTTTTTTAAGATTTTCAAATGAATGCAACTCAAGGATTTAATGTGATTTTATCTTTGTAGTCCCACTCAAGGGACAATCTAAACCGTTTGTCATTTGCTTTATTGTGCTACAGAAGAATTTATAGGCTTCCAAGTAAATAAATTTTGGTGGTAAATATCTATTCTGGCGTTCTTTTTCGAATAACTCAACAGCATTTATGGCCCTTTTGGATTCAGTTTTTATGAGTAGCTTCTGTTCTAGTTGTTTCATTATAGGGTGTGAATTCATTCATTCAAACAGTAAACGCTCTAGAGTTAAGTGTTAGCTGAGCCTGGTTTTTCATGAAACAGAGTGTGGAAGAGCTGAAGCAGACTCTGCTCTACACAACAATCGAACTCGAATCGACACTCATGGCTGCTAAAGAAGAGAGGAGAAAAAATGAAGAGAACATGAAGCAATTGCTTCAGCTCCTCAAGGTAACCTGCCAAGAAAGAGATGAAATCAAGGTTCAGTTCCAAGTATTGCTTGACAAGTTAGCACGGAGTACCACAAATGACGTCTGCAATGGCCTTCAGATTAACTTTCAACCTGAAACTCCTACAGGAGGATCAAAAGGAAACTCAGGCTTGTCTGATGTCTGCAATGGCCTTCACATTAACCTTCAACCTGAAACTCCCACAGGAGGATCAAAAGGAAACTCAGGCTTGTCTGAATCGGATAGCTTGTCGGAAACATACAAGCATCAATCTCATGTTTCATCCCCCACCGATTCCTTTTTCGAATCGGTCTCCTCGCCCGAACTTCCAAATGTGAATTGGGCTGAATCTGGAAACTTGGGCTTGCTCGGTCAGCCACTTCTTGAAAATTACAACAGTTCAATGTCTTCAGGGATCATATCTGACATGAGAGATGTGCATCATTCTTCAGTGAAGAATGCATCTCAAAGTGCTGGAGTCTTCCGGCCAAGTGAGCGTCTTATCAAGGTGAAAGCTCTTCCAGAGAAAGGGAAGCTTCTTCAAGCAGTACTAGAAGCTGGACCTCTGCTACAGACCCTTCTCATTTCTGGGCCCCTTCCACGATGGCGCAATCCACCGCCACTTCAGTCACTCCAAATCCCTACTATTTCTATCCAAGGAGCCAACTCTTCAACTCCAATTCAGCGACAAGTTAGTGGCCCATTTCTTCATCTTCAAGGTTCTACAAGGTCGACTTACAATGTAGATCAGAACACTCTGTTGCGTTCCTCTAGCATGATTAGTCAAAGTTTGAAGAGAACATTTTTATCCTCTCCAGTTGGCAGCTATGGAGCACAAGATCCATGCCCTGCAACTAAAGTGGGGAAGTTTGGATGATATGATAACCTTTATCTCCTTCCTTTAGCCCCTTGAGAGCTGTCAGAAACTTTGTTTTCTTAAATTGAATCAGAGCAGCTTTATCAGATTACAGGATTGTAAATTTGAAATCTGTATTTAAATGTAAAGAACTTCTTGTTTTACTACTTGAAAATAAGTGCTAAACGGCGCTGCACACGGTTGCATACATTCCTTTGTCATTAGGCTAAGAGATTCATGAATAATTTTGACGTATAGAGGATTATGTTAATCAGAGTCCCACTGTAGAAAATCATTTTTCTCTAGTAGGTTACAAATCATTGTGGGTCTCTGTTTGACTAAGCCAAGAAAGCGTTGCTTTGCATGTCATGGGAATTTCATCCTGGCTCAACAGAGAAACTGCATCATTTATTGCTTGCATGTTCATGCACCAGATTTGTGAATTACTGAATTTCAGAGTGACCCAACAGAGAAACTGCATCATTTATTGCATCTTTCAATTTAGTGAGAAAGAGGCTGCTTGCCAATTGTTTCCAACTCAACAGATCAGATGGCTTAGATGAGTTCTACAGATTCGAAGATATGCCCACAAGATCATCTCTCTCTCTCTCTCTCTCTCTCTCTCTCTCTCTCTCTCTCTCTCTCTCTGATAGCCAAGTCCCGTGATACCCTAAGTGGGATGAGACCCCGCTCAGTTTAACTGTAACATAATGCAACTCTATCCAGTTCAGATATCTTATTTGAATCCCCATTAACCTCACATTGGCAGGCCTCTGGTTGGTAAAACCCTTGAGGGTGCCCTCTGCCCACTGGGAGTACACTCAGCTTCGACCTTGCGGCAAGGGATGCTCCCCATGGATTTTGAACTCATGATGTCCTATGAACTTGGTGATATTCACAAGTTACCCCTACCAGATGAGCAGAGCCCTTGTGGGCGGCAGACAATTTTAATATTACAGCATTTACATGGTTTACAGTGTTTATTCCAAAAAATGAAAATTGCTCCAGTATTATAAGAAAAAGAAAAGACAGTCGGCTCTGCAGGGCCCGGTTCAACCAAAGCATCCAATTCTTTGGCTGCTGGTCGATCCTGGTTAATATCCAGGGCCATTTTTGTACTTTTCATGGTTGGAATCTTTCAGTAATTTCAAAAAATTCTCGCTTTTGTGGATGTATATTTTTCCATTCACTCCGTTAACTTGCATGGAATGTAAAACTATAAATTTTAATTACAGACCCTATTATTTCCCGGGTCAAGCAGTGCAACTTTAGAAACATGAAGAGGTGGGATCAGGTGAAAGCTATGACATTGTTGATTCCGTTCGGCAAATGTGTCTCTTAATACTTGTCAAACAACAGTGACAAAATTGCCTGTCTTCACATGGCCATTGACCATTGCCAAGTGGACAATGTGAATTACAATCCGGAAGGGATACAACCATTATGCTTGATTCATGCCCATTTGTTTGGTAATAATGAACACATCACATACCTTGGGATAGAAGTTATTTCAATTAAATAAATCTGTTTATTATGTGCCTGAAACACAATTTGTCAATGCTATAGTTGCATAATTTTCATATGCTGGCTCTAACAGAGAAGAATGGCTTAGAAAATTTACAGAAGTCTGGCGATGCAGTTTCTTTGATTGGAAGCAATTTAGTCATTAGAAACTGCAATCTCTTCAAAATATCTCAAGTTCTCATGTTAAATCATCATTCCAGTGCAAGCAATTCTGATACTTGAGAACCAAATCAATTTCCACTCATTTTGAGCCACTGTATACGGCAACTAGCAGCTCACAGTAGTGCAATACACATATATCTAATACAACCAAGACACCGGCATTGGCATCACAACAATTATTTTTATAGGGAATGGCTAGGGAGAAATTTCCATGCTGCATGCCAGGGAAATGCTTTGAGCAAACAATCGCTACAACAAACTCATTGAGCCAAAGTCCAGCAAAAGTAGAACATGGTCACCAAACTTTCTCACATAGCAACAGGAATTGCAAGTTATTTTACTATGGTTTCTAACACGCAAGCACGTTCAAAAAGTAGCAGAATGCTAAAATAAGCTACAATAGAAGTAATGTTCCCATTAAATAAAGCAGTAGTAGCTGATATCTGCCTGGCATATAGAAAAATCAATTGGTTTCTTAACAATGAAAATGCATGAAAGATTAAGAAATCCAGAATTCTTAGGATGAGAATCGCTAGTCTGTACAAGCAAACTTTCTAGCTGTCAAAAGAACAAGAACTGGTTTACACTATTTCTATCTGCCTTTTGGATTCATCAATTGGGAAAACACTGAACTTGTTGTGGTACCTTCAGAATCACCTCCATCACCTACAATGGCACTTCTATCAGGGTTAGGTGGAGAAGCATGTAACAAGTGGCCCACTGTGGGGCTGAAACTGGCACTACACTCGATCACATGACCCTTTTGAGAAGACTCTTGAAGCTGAAGAGCATGTTCCAAGTTCTGTAACACTCTCCCCATCGTTGGCCTCTCGACACCGTGCTCTGCCAAGCATTTCTCTGCTGTCTCACCAAATTTGTGCATAGAATACGGATCCACTGATCCTACCAAATGAGGATCAATTATGTGCTCGAGTTGGCCTCTTTTTTGCCAATGCATTGCCCATTCTGCTATATTAACCTGGTCACGAGGGAGTGCTGGATTAATTGCAGGTCGAGCGCAGAGCACCTCCATTAACACGACCCCAAAAGAATATACATCTGATTTCTCTGTGAGCAGCTGCCTTCTAAAGTATTCTGGATCAAGATAACCAAAGCTTCCCTTCACTGCTGTACTGACATGGGTTTGATCAAGTGTTGGCCCAGCCTTTGACAACCCAAAGTCTGCCACCTTTGCAGTGAGATTTTCATCAAGCAAGATGTTGGTAGTCTTTACATCACGATGGATGATAACTTCCGTTGCTCCAGTGTGAAGATAGTGCAGACCTTTTGCAGCCCCAATGCAAATTTCAAGCCTTTGTTTCCAAGAAAGTGGTGGGAGATCTGAGCCATATAAATGTTTCCTGAGTGGACCCCCAGCCATGAACTCATAAACAAGGATCATTTCAGAGAGCTCTTCACAGTATCCAATAAGAGATACAAGATGGCGATGACGAAGCTTTGAGAGCATCTCAATTTCCGTCCTGAACTCCAAGAAGCCTTGTTGGGATCTCGGGTTTCCACGCTTAACTGCTACCACAGTTCCATTTTCCAAGACTCCCTTGTAGACCTTGCCAAAACCACCTATGCCCAAAATCAAGTTCTCATCAAAGTTATTAGCTGCTTCTTTTATCTCTGAAAAAGATAAAATCTGGCCCCAACCTATAGATGGTGCTGGTGATAAATAACTACCAGCTCTACTCTTATTAGAAAGAGTGGAAACCTTGGTTTCTGAATTTGCTAAATGTGTAGGAAGAGGCAACCATGTAGCCCCATTATTCAGCTTCGGTGGAGGACGGAAGTATAGGCAATAGACTGCTGTCATTATAAGACACAGGAGAGTAGACCCACCCACAAAAGAAGCAACAATCAGTACCATCAGTCTTCTCTTGTTTGCTACTCTCACAGAAGCAGTAGCTGCACTGAAAGACCCATCAAGGCTTTTATCAGAATCACTCAGTTTCATGATCTCCAGACCATTCAGAATTGCATTTGGTAGAACGTTTAACAGATTGGGGGGTCCAATTTGAACTAGAAGTTGATCTGAATCCAAAATATTGATGACAAAGTCAACATAGTAAGCTGCTGATAAAGACTTTGTCTTGCTAGCAATGTTAAATGAACTAAGAGCAGAGTGGTTGCCAATGTAAACATTGAAAACAAGACTGTTCAGTGTTTTGCTGATGATATCACAGAAGTGTAAGCGTATCAAGAAACTGAAGCCTTGCTCGACGGTAAACAACCATGATATGTTGAATCTACGGATTTCAACATTGGAATCTGCCATTTCCTGTGCAGTTGCATAGACCAAACAAGGTGCAGTTTCTTCCAAAACTCCAGGAGGATATTTGATGGAACTAGGAGAAGTAGAGACATTATGAGCAGCAGCAGGGTTAATGAGAAATGGATGATCAATGTCCCATGTCCTCCACAATGTATCATTTTCTGAACTCACAACAGGCCCCCCAACATTAATCCTATAAACTGTTTCAAGAGCTACACTTGCAGAGATTTCAACAGAAGGGCCACTAGGAATAGGGACAACTGAAGAAGGGAACAATGTATATGGAGTAGAAATCACCTCTATTCCATTTATAAAAGCTATCGAGTTTTCTGAAGGAAATATAGTCAACACCAGATCACCAGAGCCCGTTCTCACTACATACTCCTTCATCAAAATCGATCGATTTTGGGCAGACATCTTGAATGAGAAGTCATGGAGCAACACAAATTCACCAGCCACAATCGAAAAAACAGCAGATTTCAGCTCATACTTCGCATTTGCAACCGGGTAGAAATGCAACCTCACCCAATGCCAGCCCTCCTCCTTAATGCTAAAAGTATACACTGTTTTATTCGTGAAAATGCGAGCTGTATTGTAAAGCTCCAGAGGAAGGCTAGCATTATCCAAAGCAACGGTCCCTGATATAGGAGACAGAACGACCGATGACAACCCCAGATCGGGCTTAAACGTTCTACCATCTTCAAGTCTAAGGGTCTCATTGCCTCCACAATCAATCAAAAAATTATCAACAGGAATGAAAGAAGCAAAAGATGGGAGACACAAAGTCCAAACCAACAAATGCAAGATCAACCCCAAAGTAGCCATTCATACATATCACAGAACAGGAAGAACCAGACTACCCTTCTCACTGCACACAAAATCCCTGCCGTTCTCGTACCACCATATAAACAAAGGGTCATAAAGATGGAGCTTGAACAACCCAAGATACTAAAACCAAGACGGAAAATCTTAGTTACCCTTCTTGTAGATATATGCAGCACAATATAAATAGAAAGAAAACCAAACCCAACCTCTCTTTTGTTTTCAGAACACAAACTTTTTAATACCAAAATCAATACAAGATGCAAAGAAGGATGAACAAGAAGAAGAAGCCAAAGCAAGAGTAATCCGAACTACCCATTTCTCCATACGTAAAAAGAGAACAAAACACCAACTGATATCCTTCCTTTTTGCCCCAAAACACCCAGTTATCAAGTACCCACACCAATCCATGCACAGAACCAAGAAAAACTCCAAAAATATGAGAATATATGAAAATGAACGTAAGAGGAAAACCTGTTATTCAAAGTTGGTCACTATCACCATTCTACAAGAGGGAGCAGAATGAGGAAGAAGGCAGGATTGTAGCAACAGGGGAGGAAGGACAAACAAAAAACCAACTTTTAGCATTCTTTTTTTGCCCAGAAAGGCCCAGTTTTCAAGTACCCACATCAATTCATTATTGCAAAACCAAGAAAAACTCCAAATATATGAGAATGAATGTGAGAGGAAACCTGTTATTCAAAGTTGGTCACTAGCACCATTCTACAAGAGAGAGCAGAACGAGGAAGAAGGAAGGATTGTGAGAAGAGGGGAGGAAGGAAAAAGGAGAGTGGGGAAAAGGGAAAAGGGAAAAGGGAAAAGGAGTCTGATGGTGGTGCTTCCAAGAGTACAGGCGCAGAAAACTGCAATAAAGTTTTTTGCGGTGTCTTGCATTTTGTCAAAACGAAAAAAAAAATTCATTTTCGCGGCAATTAAGTAGGGGTGTCAACGGGTCGGGTTTGGTACCTGACTTGAGATGATGGTACAGGGTTCGGATCCGGGTCTAATCCTAAGAAGATTACATGAACCATACTTAGTAAAATAATATTTTTTATCATTTACATTGAAAATTTGCGGATCTTAATCAGAACTCCTGTCTGGCCCAAGTTTGGTATGAAATTTGACAAACCAGACCTGACTATATGTATATTAATTGGACCCTTCGGGTCTGATCCGGATTCAAATCAAGCCTTCTTATTTATCACGAAACCCGAACCTGTAGGGTTTGGTACGGGTCGGGTCCCATTGACACCCCTACAATTAAGGAGTGGTGATTGGCCAGTCAAAGCATCTGGATGTTAAAGAGACCTCCAATGGTCCTTGGAAGTATTAACGGTCTCTCAAATGGGAGATTTAATGTGTACTAATGTGTTTTAATTGAATCCCGTGTTTTAATGTGTACTAACAACGCATGAATTATTCAGTCGCCTGGTAAACGAGCGGAACGAACAGGGCATGTTCAGGCGGAAGAGGATCAGGTAATGCGGACATCGTGACCATCCGATTTGCATTTTAAAAAGCTCAATAGTCAACAAAACCACGTGGCATTCATCCAAAATGCAAACAGACGGCCACGATGTCCGCATGACCTGATCTGCGCCCCGTTCAGGCTCAACTCATCTAACAGTAGGCAGAGCTCATAACTCGACTTGTTCTCGTGTTTAGCCGACTGACCTCTATCTCGACTCGTCCTTACAAGATCTGCCGAACACAAACTGGCTCGTGTAAAAAAATTCTATTAAATATATGGAATATATACATATACATATATATATATATATATATGTTTTATATATTGCACTTAACATATATATAATTTACATATTAAAGTTGATAGTTTTTACATGTATACTTTTACTCTCTCTCTCTCTCTCTCTCTATATATATATATATATATATATATATATATGTATATATTAGTGCGTAGGTGTATAACTACTTCCAAACATGACCAAAATGAATCAATTGTGTGTGATGGAAGCTCGGCGTCATTATTTCTGTAAAAAGACTTTTAACAGTGACCGCTAAAAGTCTGGGACCTTTACCATCGACTTTTGTGACCGCTAAAAGTCCAAACGGGGACCTTTAGCGGCAACAAAAGTCACCACTAAAGGCATGAGACCTTAGTGGCGACTTTTGTCGCCGCTAAAGGTATATTTTGACACACACTTGTGTTGAGCATCCATCGTATGTGATGGATGTTCAACACAAGTTTGTTTGGTCATGTTCGAAAGTGGTCATGCACTTACACATTTTCATATATATATTTTTTTCATACCATTTATCTCTCATTCTATGGCATGCCTCTTTAGAAAACATACTTGAATGTGTTTTTTGTTTAATCTAAACCCATAGATGTGCTTTATTTAGTAGAAACTATATATATATTAATTTAAGCAATTTTTTATGTTTAGATGTATTCTTAGCTCAATGAAAAATCAATGGTATATATACAAAAAGCTCAATTAACTAAAAAACAAGAATTCTTACTAAATTGATTTCATGCAAAACATGGTTGTTAGTAAATAAGCAATGAAGCACACATCTACATGTTTGGATTAAGCAAAAACACTTACACAAATATATATTTTAAAGAGGTTTGGAACGGTTTAAGAGAAATGGTTTAAAAGATACAAATCACTATATATATATATATATATATATATATATATATATATATATATATATATATATATATATATATATATATATATATATATATATATATTGAGAAAGTGGTAGTTGCCTAACACTTTTTGAGCCTACTGCCAGTGAATATTGTTTTTTGCAAATCTGGCACTATAGATGTGTTCACCATGATCGATTTGATAGAAAATGACATTTAGATAATGTTTTTTTGATAAAATAGATGATTTTTTGAGCATTGAATATTTTGAAAATTATAGGCCATTGATTTTTAAATCTTATAAAAACCTAACTGCGTGTCAGAATTGAATAATCCAAGAATCTATTCTTACAAAATCAAGCATGTAGATCACATTTGTACAAATTTTAGATAACATAAACAAAAGCCTTTCAGTCTCGTGGTAGACTAAAAAAATGTTAGCCAGCTACCACCTACTCTCTCTCTCTCTCTCTCTATATATATATATATATATATATATATAGAGAGAGAGAGAGAGAGAGAGAGAGAGAGAAAAGGGGATGGCTCACCTCCTTGTCCTCCTCTTCAAAATTTGTATGTTATATATTTTTATGGCAAATTTGACTGTATGAATGTTATCTCCATGGTTAAAAACATATGAATAAACTCTTTAATCTAAGTTTCTTGATGTGCAGGTAAGATGTTATAATATAAAAAAAATCTAAAATTGCATAACCATTGATTTTTGGGTCCTTGCAAAATCCTACGGATATATCAAAAAAGTTTGATCCAAGAGTTTATTCATATGTTTTCAATCATGTATATCACATTCATATGCTCATATTTGTCAAAAATCATATTGAAAGAGAGGATAAGGGTGGACCATCCTCTCTTTCTCCCCCCCTTTATATATATATATATATATATATATATATATATATATATATATAACAACAACAACTACGTCTTCATCCCAAAACAATTGGGGTCGGCGATATGAACCAAAAAATAAAATCATTATGGGTCTTCCACATGGATCCTTCTCCTCCAATCATTTCTATCCAATGCCATGTCCTCGGTGAGGTTCAAAGCATTCATATCATTTCCTATCACCTCCATCCATGTCTTCCTAGGCCTACCCCGACCTCTTTTAACTAATATATTTTCTCATTTCTCCATCCTTCTAACAGGAGCATCATTAGGCCTTCGCCGAATATGTCCAAACCACCGTAAACGATTCTCTCTCATCTTATTTTCAATGGGTGCAACGCCTACCTTCTTACGTATCTCCTCGTTCTGAATCTTATCTTTTATTGTATTTCCACACATCCATCTCAGCATACGCACCTCAGCTACACTCATTTTTTGAATATGATGTCTATTGGCAGCCCAACATTCTGTACCATATAGTAAAGTGGGCCTAATAGTCATCCTATAAAACTTTCCCTTCAACCGTAATGACATTCTACGATCGCACAACACTCCAGTTGCACTTTTTTATTTCATCCACCCAACCTTTATCCTATGATTTACATCTCCATCAATTTCTTCATACTTTTGAATGATAGATCCCAAATATTTGAAATAATCATCCACCGGTATTTCTTGCTCACCAAGCTTCACTATACTCCCACCACTACTTTGTTGCTTACTAAACTGACATTCCATGTATTCTGTCTTACTCTTACTCAACTTAAAACCTCTTGCTTCCAATGTCCGTCTCCATAATTCTAACTTAGCATTAACCCCAGCTCTACAACTCAGATGACCTATATATATATATATATATATATATATATATATATATATATATATATATATATAGGTCATCTGAGTTGTAGCAAGAGTGAAGGTGTTGACCCCTTTATCCTAGGTTTGACTCTCTATGTGTGTGTAAGTGCCTTAATTGGTGGGCTCTATAAGGGCTTGGGTGTTGATAGGGATGGCAATGGACCGGGGCGGGGGCGGGGGGACAAGGTCTCCACCCCTGCTCCATCTCAAAAATTTAACCTTCATCCTTGGTCCATCCCCGTGGTCGGGGAGACTTTGGACCTCCACCCCCGCCCCGTCTCAAAATATTAATCTCCATCCCCGTCCCCACCCCCGCCTCATCCCCCTCCTCGCCACCGCCCCTGCCACATCCCTGCTCTGTCCCCACCAACCTTCACTGAAGCTGTTCTTTGTAATCAGAGGGCAGCGGCTCAGTTTTTTTTTTTTTTCAGGCTTTTGATTTTGAGAAATCCAAAACCAAAACGGCCCTCTATCTTCCACCGACAGATCAGTGATGGCAAACAGTGGTCGCCATCACCATCAACCAATCTTCGCAGTCGGCTACTTAGGTTGGCGACCGACATCCATGATTGGCTGCCAATGGAATGGTTAAAAAAAAATGTAACCCTTTTTTTTGTTTAGAACCCTTTACCTTTCATGGTGTTTGCCGGGGAGGTGAGGCGGCCGACGATCGACAGTGACCTCGCCAATGCCGCTGGCAGTACTGGAGCATCGTCGTTCGTCGGTGGTGTTTTCAGCCGACCTCAGGATCGGGTGGTAGATGATGGAACCCCTTCATTAGAAGGAGGTTTCCGCCATGGATCGCTGGCAGGCTTGCTGACACCGTTGGCTGCAGAGAAGGGTCACCAGATTTTTGTCATCACCGAACCACTGTGCTAGCCGAAACCCCAAACCCATTTGTCGGCTGGTTTTTCTCGCTAGGGTTTCTGTAGTTGGGTTGTCGCCGGGACAGGGGGTCACTGATTCACCGACAGCCTCACCGACAACATTCCGTGTAACCGGGAGTCCGATGAGGCTTCTGGTTGCGACTTCTCAGCGATGGTATAAGAGAAGAAAAAAAACCCATTTACCTTCTCTCTCTCTCTCATCTGGACGACGATGGCTCCAACTGGTAAAATATAGGGTTAGGGTTAGTAAGAGAGATATTTATGAATGTGGTTATTTTATAATTTTATTTTTTATTTAGGGTATTTTAGTAATATTATTAATGGGGGCGGGGCGGGGGCAAGTGTCAGTCCATCCCTGCCTCCATCCCCGCACGGGGATGAATTTTAACCTTCATCCCCGTTTCATGCCGTCCATACCCGGTCCAAACGGGGCGAGGTGGGGCGCCACTTTCCCCCGGTCCTATGCCATCCCTAGGTGTTGATGACCCCACCCAGGATTTACCTCATAGAAGGTTAGACCTATTAAGTGACTCAGTTTTTAGCAAGAGTTCCATGTCATATATAAATCTATAGTTGAAAAACATATGTGTGGGTTATATTGACCCAATCTGACCTCATGGATGAATTTAGCATGGTCCAAATGCTAGGAACCAACTTTTGGATCATGTATTTTTCAAGGAAAAAAATATAATTTTATGAGCCAAGAAAAATATCACACATTATATGTCATTGACTTTTCAGATGATTTAAGAGCCGACCTCCACTAACCTAAACATGTAGATCATATATGCAAGGTTAGTTTTATGAAAAACAACAAAAAATGAAAAAAACAACACATTTGTAGGTAATGTTGACATAAGCAAATGTTAACCCATATATACATGAAAACTAGGGGTGGCAATCGGGTTGGGTCGGGTCGGTAGGTTGGCGGGTCGGCGGGTTGGTGGGTCAGAATACCTCAACACGAGCATGAACCGTTTATTAAACGGGTCGGATGTCGCAAACACGAACATGACCTATTTATTAAACGGGTAACCCGACTCGACACAGTTAACCCGTTTAATAAACGGGTCGGGTCAACACGACACGATTATATCTCTCCGTTAAAAGATGTTGCAAGCAGGAAATAAGAAGGAGGGTTATTTTAAGTAAGAAGAAATTAAAAAGAGTTATACTTCTAGGTTGATTTGATGTTAAAAAAAATTAACGTTTTTTTTTCAGATGAGAACATTTAATGATATTGCTCTCAAGTCGTGTCACCTCTGCAGTGGGACTCCACTTATTAACTTTCCACATCTTTCTCTCTCTCACATTTAATGTTATTTCTCTCAAGTATTGTCACATCTGCAGGGCGGGTTTTAAATATTTAAAAGTGTCGTGTATATTTAAAACAGGTCGACACGATTATCAGTTTGGATTACAAACGGGTTGCGGATTTAATCATCCCCGCATAACCCGTTTATTAAACGGGTCAAACGGGTTGGCGGGTTGGCATACCCCTAACACGAACATGACCCGTTTAATAAACGGGTTAGGTGGGTCGACCCATTTACGACACGAACCCGTTTAAGCCAAACCCTAACCCGGCTAAGAAGCGGGTTGGCGGGTCGGGTCAGATTTTGCCACCCCTAATGAAAACCGTATCATCAAACGGGTTTCATCAAAATCATGTCAGACATGCGGCCGTGGACCGTGCATCCAATAAAATTTGAGTTTTTGACATTTAGCGGTGGTCATATAGTGCACACGATCAGCGGCACACTCTGGTTTTAGGTGTTACTCTCTCTCTCTCTCTCTCTCTCTCTCTCTCTCTCTCTATATATATATATATATATATATATATATATATATATATATATATATATATAATGAGCTCACCTGAGGCAAGCTGAGCGTGTTCGGACTCTATTCGTTTAAGCTAAACGAGTTGCTCATAGCTCGACTTATCAGCTATATGAGCTGATCACACACAAGTTCGTACCGAGCTGAACTGAGTCACAAGCTGCTCGGTTCATTTACCAATCCTATTTTTTACTATGTTAGTAAGCCTTTTCATGTCTGATATGCCATATGAGATCCTGATTTACAAGATAGTGAAAGATCAACTGCTCACAATTCATCAAGATGAAGATGGATTAAAAATGAATAGAAAACCCTAATATAATGAAAAATATATATGGTGGTTCTCAACCATTATACCATATGGTGATGCATACTCACATTTACTTAGAGATAGCCACAGGATTGGTAGTTTGTTTTCGTTTCTTTAGGATTAAGAAACTTATATCTATGTCGAGAGTAGATTTAGGAGTTTAGGCAGAGTTGAGATTGAAATCCAAAATTGTTATTTCTTCAGTTTATTTTCATTATTCATTTTTTTCATTAATTTCTTATTATTTTCTAGTAATTTTCTTGAATTTCTTGCTTTCTCCTAGATAATCTTATAGTAATTCAATTTTCTAATAAATCGGGCTTCCAATTTATGTCAGTTGATATCAAAGCTTAATTTCAACCTTCAATCTACGTGATGTCGCATGGCTCACAAGGTGATCCTGATGAAACAATAAACATAGTCAGGTGAGGATTGTGGGTTCTCCATCATGTAGTAAGGATTCAGTCATGGTTCAGCTTGCTAACTCATCTCAAAAGTTTATCAGTTCGACTGTTGTGCGCGATGAGGTCATGGTGAGTGGTTTCAACCCGAGAGATGTGCATCATGTCTGCCATGTTCACCCACAGTTCAAGTGAGTTTGGGGTCACCCAGGTCTGTTTGTAGTTAGAACCCATCGTGTTTGAGGAAGTTGGGAACTCTCGTATTGGCGGCCATGGAGGAACAAGTTCTATGATGGAGAATCATACACTCATGGACCACTTGAAAGTTGAAGGGGGTCACAGCCCAATTACCATCGATCGATGGCCGGAAAGCTGACCCGCTAGTGGTCGGAGGCACCCAAATGGCCGACATGGGTTTTAACCAACCCATCAACCCTTAAAAACAAGTCAGGTTCAAACCGTCTGGCTGTGGAATCATTGCTAGTAGATGGGTGGAAGCAACCCACCTATGTTTCCTAACACCTGATTTGAGATGATGGTACCAGGTATAAATCTGGGTCTAATCGAGCCCATCATAAAATAAATCATACTTGATAAAATAATATTTTTTAGTTTTTTACATTGAAAAATTATGGATCTTGGTCAAAACTTAGATCTAGGTCTAATATTAATTAGACAGGTCTGACCTGCATTCTAATCAAACCTTCTCATTTATTACCGAACTCTAACCCTATAGGGTTTGGTACAGGTAGGGTTGGGGTCAAAGCCAACTCATTAACACCCTTAGTGGGAGGCCTCCTGATGCCCTAGTAATTGATTTCCTAAACCCCTCTCTCTAGATTCTCCCCTCTCCCCCCTTCTTCTCTCACTCTTGTCTCTCGCCTATCTCATGTTTCTCACTCTTCTATCTCTGATTCACATGAGGTCATGCCTTCATAGGCTGATCTTTCATCCCTTCGAAGGGCCCAATCTCTTTTTGTACTTGTATTTTTATTATGGAATGATTATTATCTTGAAAAATGACATAGGAACTTTGTCAGCCAAGGTTTTGCTAATCAGCCTTTTCTACGAACGTGTCTCAAGTATTTATACTACTCTTTGAACCTCTATCATACCTTAGGACCACTCTATAACTTTTACTAAAGACTCTCAAAACCTCTATACTAAGTATTCATCCGTAACAATAGTGTAGTCTCATTTTGCGGACTGTTTTGCCTTTTCTAATCTCCTGTACCTACCCTAACCGCAATTGAATATGTAGACCCCTTTAAGACCTCTTTAGACTTGCTACACAATCCTTAAAACGGATTACAACCTTATCTAAGACCCTACTCATGTTCAAAACCCAAAACACCAAAATTGCACCCTATCGATTCGATAGAACATATAGTTTTTCCTGTTTGATCTCAGTAGCCTCTCCAACGACCCAACCAAACTTCTCTGATCTCTAACACCTATATCAGACCTCAACACACAAACTTAGGTCCCTCTATAAGCCCCAGACTAGCTCATTGCTGATTTTGACTAAAATCCCTTCCTAATTCACGTATCGAACCTAATTTTAACCTACTTGATTTAGTCATTTAACCATATTTTTTCAATACCTCTCAAACCACTGACATGTACCATAGCATATATCCTACTACAACCGATGGTAATTAGACCAATTCAAAGTAGTTTTCAACTAGTTCGAAATCATTTCAAGCTGGTCCTGAGTCTAGAACCAGTTACCATTGGTTTTGAACATGGATTCAACCCAAAACAACCCAAAAAAGCAAACAGAGACCTACAACATCAAGATTGAGCTTTCTTAGTCCACTGGAAGACTTAGGATTTCTACCCACTATCCAAATCAAATCTCCTACTACCCAAAACCATTTAGTTTTGAACTATAGTGGAGATCCCCACCCCACCCCCCATGTCATACCCTGTATCCTGACCCAAAAGCAAGTTAAGCCTTCAACTTTCTCGAATCAGATTAGGTTTCCTTAGGGTATGTTTGATGGCTTGTCCAGGGTTGAACAAAATGAACAAAAAAGATGGAACAACACATTGGTTATGTTTGTTTCGTAACAACTGTTCTAAGTCCAACGTTTGTTTGGACCGTACTCAAATGTGATGTTCTAAATGTCCGTTGTTTAATATCCGGTATGACATGAATGTCTTCTTTGTCGAGTAGTGTAGCTTGTGTGCTGACGACACCATGATTTATCACAGGAACGTCTTCTTCGTCGAGTAGTGCAGCTCATGCACCGACGACACCAGAATCCAAACATTGGTTATGTTTGTTCCGTAACAATTGTTTCAAGTTCAACATTTGTTTGGACTGTACTCAGATGATATATTCCAAATGTACGTTGTTTGATGTCCAGTATAATAGGAACATCTTCTTTGCCAAGTAGTGCATCTCATGTGTCGATGGCATTGAAATCTGCAGATTGGGCGTCAATCTCACCTCCCTCTCATTTTCTCATTTAGGCATCGATCTCACCGAGCGGATCCTCTCCCACCTCCTTCTCCTCTCCAGCGTCTGAGCTCGGCTCGTTTGCAAGCTATGGAATTTCGTTCGCCAAAAACTCATCTCCCCACAAGCAAATGAACTCCGTCATCACACCATCTCACCGGCGAATTACACTAAAAAGAAAAAAAATCCCAAAAACTCATCTCCCCACAAGACCAACTAAATGCAGAACACTACAATATCAAAGACATAAAGAAACCAAGCCAACCCCCAAAACTCATCACTGAATCACTGAAAAGAAAAACCCCACCGAAACTGGGCCAAAATGTCGAAAAACCCCCGCAAACATTGATCGAATCTTACGTTAAAATGGCGACGACTAAGAAAGAGGATATGAGAACTCCATTCTCCACTAACGCCATGCACCCGAAGAGCTTTACCTCCATCACAACCCCTCAGACTCCCGCATCCTCTTCCGAACCCCACCCACCGGTAGACCCCCTCACCCGCCGCCGAAAACCCCATCACAAATCTTCGGCACCAACCAGCAGATTCCTTCTGAATCCACTCAGCACCACCACCCAACCAACCTCACTGGCACCGACGTCCCACCAAAGAGCAAACCCACCACGGCCGGCTGGACGATCAAACCGCTATCTTCCTGCAAGGTTGGTTGGGTGGTGGTGTTGAGAGAGAGAGAGAGAGACCCTCTGCCTTTGTCAATCGGTGGAGAGAGAGAGATGCATTGACAAGCGCGGCGGATGCGCGAAATACTGTCCGCCGTGTCCAATGTTTGTTAAAAATCATGTTCTCGACATCTTTTTTGTCCCGTACTACGCACGGGATGAGCCATCAAACATAACCTTAGAGTGGAACATGATTTTATCTCAACTATCTGCTCCAGATTTGTTTGGTCAGTTTCACTCTAGAGGCATTCACTCTAGAGGCATCTCACGTGACTTTGGTTGATTAAAAAAGAATGTCCATATTTTCAATATGCATATTGGGGCAGATTCTACTTGTCAATTTGGTCATAACCTAAGGTGGAATAGAATTGAAAAAAGCACAAGTGAGATCAGACTTAAGGGCGTCAGACTTAAGGGTAAGTCTTCTCAAACCGGAGGAGAATGATGTATGAGCGGAGCAGAAGACCCAGGTTTAGCAGGGTCCATTCAAATGCATTCCAGATTTAAAAAAAAAAATATTGTTATTTAGAATTTTGTATTTAGACAGTTGATTTATTTTTTTGGATCATTATGCTTGATCCATATCTTTAGGATAAATTTGACCAATTTAAAAAGTTATCAGGTCTGATAGTTTGTTTCTTTAAAATTAAGAAACTTATGTGTATCAGTTGATAGGGGATCTAGGAGTTTAGGCAAAGTTGAGAATGAAATCCTAGATAATCTCGTAGTAATTTGATTTTATTGTAAATCGGAAGCCCGATTTACATCAGACCCAAATATTTTATATGTATTATTTTAGTTAAAGCTACCTAGATTATAGACATTAGGGATCAGGATTTCATTTTCTTGATTCAACAAAATCCAAACCTGACAACTAGTTATTTGGCCGGGTTCAGGTATACCCGGATGTATAGGATACCCGATTTGTTGACGGCCACAATGGAAGCACCCATATCTAGGGTCGTTTCAAACTCGAAATCCTAGGATCTAAGATCCTAACCGGTCGAGATCCATTGGATCTAAGGTCCAAGTGAAGCAAATGCAACCCAAAGGCACCCATAATTTTCATGTATACACAATCTGTTAAACTTATTTTCTTATTATTTCATAAACTAACTAATGCTTTAGGCTTTCTTAATTAACCACTTAGCTAACTCTAGGAATTGATCCCTTCTACTCTAGCCAAGTTCTACAAGTCCCTTTAAGAGAGCAGATCAAGTGATGTGCCAAATCACTTTTAGAAAAGTGATTTGGCATCCTCACCGTCCACAATATACACAAGGACCATAAGGTCCTTGTAGGTTGAAGCAATGGACGGTGAAGATGTCAAATCACTTTCTTAAAGTGATTTGACAGATCACCTGATCTGCTCTCCTTTAATTAGGTGGTGAGTAATTTACAAAAACACCTCATAAATTATCAGCTATTTACAGAAAAACTGCTTAACATTTTCATTATTACATTTAACTGTTTTTTATAACGAATGGTTGAAATACAGACTTGGTCCTAAAATCATTTAGTTGACCTTTGTTTAGTTAAACAAAACTAAAACGCATGGTTGTTCATTTATTTAATTAAAGATGATAAGATGACATAAAATGAGTTGTTTCACAAAATTCAGGAAAAATTTCATTAAAAAAACAATAATAATAACCAGGGCAAATGCCATCTTACACCTTAGGCAGGTATTTGAAACACATTAAAATAAAGTAGGTGGTTGTATGTAATAACCCAATGGTTGTGCAGCTTTTTAAAGATAACTGATAGGGGTGATTATTCATAGTGGCCCTCCCAGCTAGGGGTGTCAACGGGTCGGGTTTACCCAGATCCAACCTAGACCAAACCCTATAGAGTATAGTGATAAATAAGAAGATTTGATTAAGACCTAGGTCGGGACTCGAAGATCTGATTAATACATAGATTTGAGAATAGTTTGTGAAATTTTATACTAGACCCGAATTTCCAGTAAGACCCACAATTTTTCAATGTAAAAATGATAAAAAATATTATTTTACCAAGTATGATTTGGATCTGGTTCATGTAGTTCTTATCAGGTTCGAGTATGGTTTCACTTATAATAGACCCGATTAGACCTAGATCCGGACTCGATACCATACCCAAAAATCTGATCCAAGTCTGGTTCTACTTGAGTCCGAACCAAACCTAACCCGTTGACACCCCTACTCCCACAGCATTGGAGCTAAGGTTGTATAATAGAATACTAAAGTGAACCAAGAACATCATAAATGTAGCATCAACTTTATTCAAGCAAAACATGATGAAAGAGAGATTTGGTTCACATGTGTTGCGTGTACCACAGCCAACAACTGAACAAAGTGGTATTCACGAGTCAAGAATGGACCACTACTCCATAACCGCTCCTACTGACTTTTTTGTTATAGGGTTGGTTCCTTGGGGGCAAGGGTAAGCTCACAGAGTTTTACGCTGCCAGGACAGCGACCTTAAGTATGGCAGACAAAGTCAGCGCAGCTAGGTCTCTCATCCTGTGGGTGGTTTCTCGTATAGATATAAAAAAAAGTCTATAGGGTTGGGAACCGAACCAATCAACACAAGAAATCATGTTTAGATCCAAAAAAAAATTGAAAGCCTAAGAACAATTGAACTCTCAATGAAGTAACAATTAGATTGCCCGACAGTGTTGGTGTCACGTTGCAAGTGTTAGACAAGGATACCGCTGGCTGGTAGTAAGCCTGCATTTTTTTAGGCTTTAACTAGGGATATAAACAGTTGGGATTCGGGTCGGATGTGACCAATACCAGATCCAATTAATCTCGGATGTTGGCTAAACAGATTCAGATTCGAATTTGGATGGTGAAAAGCTCATACCAAATCAACATTTGTACATGTAAATGGGTCAGGATATCCATCAAATCTGGATATGTTTCATTATTCGATAGCAAAAAATCAAAACCATATTCGCATCCGATTGTTACTTGGATGCGGATGTAAACAGTTGTATAGCAAAAAATCAAAACCAAATCCATATTTATATATGCTTTAACTAGGGATGTAAACAGTTCAGATTCGGGGCTGCCATTGCTTTATCAAAGTTGGGGCACGCAAGGCTGGGTGGTCGTGTCCTCAATTTGAGCTTATCTTGCAGGAAGGCGAGCCCATTAAGTGACCCAGTTCTCCGTGAGGGTTTTCCTTCCTCATAAAAATAGAAGAAGAATGTGGCCAGATACCTGACAGCCTACCCGAAGTCAAACCCAAGAAAAATCCAAAGAGAACACAGAAAACCTGTCAAAGAGCAATAAACATAGACATGATGCCTGCCACCAATCATATAAGAGCATACCTTGTGGAATTTAACCATCACTAAGAAGGAAAATGCCCATCATAACATTCAAAACTAATCCTTTTATCATAAAAAAAGAAATAAATAAATAAATGACAAAAATTGCTCCGGTTTGAAGTAGTGGGGTGGGGCCTAGGCAATCAAATGGGTGGTCGAGGTTCGATCCCTGCGAGCATCACTCCCTTATGTTCAACATAGGCCCTAGGAGTGAAGCAGGTCTTAGCTTTGGAGTTTTATGCCTCTAGACCGACGACCATAGGTATGGCAGGTTGAGCCAGCGCGACCAAGTCTTCAAGCCCAGACCTGGTTTCTTTGAGTGATAAATCAAGACTAAATAAATAAATAAATAAGCAACCATATGGGTACCTCACCACCAATATTGTCAAAAGAGAGCACTTGGAAGGATCCAATCAATAATAGTGAAACAACCAATTAATCAAATTGCATTTAGAGAAAATCTTTTGTTTTTCATCGAAGTGAAAACATAAAAAAAAAACAAATTTTCATCCTATTGCTTTCTCACCAGAATACTTTAAAAAAAATAAGCAAAAAGGAATTAAAAAAAGAGCAACTAAAACCAATTATATAAAAATGAAGAAATTAAACAAAAGAAAGTGAAGCAACAACATTGAATCTAATTGCATCTAGAACCATCCCTTCTCATTGAAAATCAAGCACGAATAACCAAATTTTCAATTACATGACTTTCTCATCGAAATTTCATAAAAAAAGTGCATAAAAAACAACAAAAATCAATCAAGAAGGCAATACACTACCAACCATATAAAAGGTGAAATTTTGAAGGAGAAAATGTTGTAAAAATTAGTTTCAAAATAATACTTAATATCTTCGTGGGTTGTTTTAAAATTTTATTTGAGGTTGTTTGTAAATATCCAAGAGTTTTTTGTTGACTTCAATGTCCATGCTGGTGGTCATCCCGCAATCGCCAAGCAGGCAACCACTGCAGCCAATCTTCGACGGTTGATTTCCTGTTTTTTTTTTTTTTTGGTATGAGGGTGATGGCCCACATTAGGCCGCCAGCCATGCTGCCGGTGACTAGTCAGTGGTCAACCGCCAGCAGCCCACCAACAATCATTGTTTTATTTGTTTGAAAAAATAAATATATTAAATATTGGTTCTCAAAATTGCAAAATGCATTTATTAGTTCCCCGAGATAAAGTATTTTGAGAGAAATAAAGTTACACCATAGTTTATGAATTTATTTATCATTGTTTGTGAACACTTTCATAATTTGATAAAAAGTGGTTAATTATTTTAGCCAACTTATAGAACTTTGTGGGTCTCTCCTTGCCATTGAGAAGAAGTTAGATTGGATCTTGAGTGATCCAAACTTGATCCCATTTGAGAGGAATTGGATGAAGTTTATATCAAAGGGATCTTATAAGAGAAGGATCCATTTGTGCAAGATTTAGATCTAGCATGACCTAAAATGGGTTTTGAAAACTTATATTGAATCCAAAATCAAATTCGGATCTTAATGTGTTTTAGATCTTATTGAGATAAGATCAAATTCCATGTGAAGTCATATATATGACTTAGTTGAGATATCATACTAGTATAAATATGTGAAGTATTTTATCCAAAGAAGCAATTTGGATTTGGATGATGTGATGCATTAAGCCAAATCACATAATTTGGTGAAATTCATAATTAAGTGACTTATTATAGATAAACTTCTGCAATGATGGGGCCAAATACTATAACCTTGTAAATCACCAAATCACATAATTGGGTGATTGAGAAATTAATAGCACTTAAAATAAGAAAAATTAAAGAGAATTTTTTTAAAAAAATATTGAGAATTCCTAATCAAGCAAGTGCTACTTGTGACTAACAATTATAAGGATGAGATTTGATCTTTTGATAAGTTCACAGGGCTATAAGGTTAATGAACTTTAGTTACAGGGTTCTTTTGAAGGGGTTATCTATGTGGATATGAAAGTGGGGTTGCTTGTTACGGGACTGAGGCAATTCCTAAAGCATCTGCTATATGGGGATCAAATTTAACAAACACCTGCATAAACATTTGAAATAGTATATGTGTGATATATTTGGTTCATCAATTAAAGGTTTTAAGTTCAAGATTTAATTTTACTCTATGAACTTTAATGTATTTACTTCAAATGAAGGTTCAAACCCACAAAGTACCCTCAATTATGCATACAATTTCTTATTGAGCTTTGGATTTTATATTTTAATCATTTAAAACTCTATATGTCATTATTTTGAAACTAAGAAGAATGCTGTAAAAATTAGTTTCAAAATAATATTTAATATCTTCAGGAGTTGTTTCAAAATTTTGTTTCAGGTTGCTAGTAAATATCCAAAAATTTTTGTGGTCCCATTTTCTATTTTGTCCTTTAATGTGATACTCTCTTAACTGACTTTGTTATCCTCCTTATTAAATGGCTATCGATATCAAGAACACACTCGCACAAAGGCTTGAGTTTTAACGTGGTTTGGTTCAAGGCATAACCTATACATCCACTACGACTCTCTCTCTCTCTCTCTCTCTCTCTCTCTCTCTCTCTCTCTCTCTCTCTCAACCCAGAGAGCCTTTCATTAACTTCTGTATATGAAGATGATACAAGCATCCATTCAATCATGAGATTAGTTATATTTTGATAATGGTAAGTATACATCTCATTTCCTTGAACTCTAAGGTCTTTCCTTGATTGCTCAACTCTTCTGGAATCTTCTCTAAATGAGATAAGATCATGTGTGTCCGTAGATGAGGTTTCCTGATTGATTAAGGAAACTACAGAGTTTTCCTTTTGTTTGCCTCTTACTGAGTTGACAATCATAGTCTTGGAAATCTTCTGCCGAGCGGATGAGTCTCTTACTTTATCCAATGCCCATGATACGTTACATTCTCTACCATCACCTCTCAAGTGCAAAGTTCTTTCAAGATCATTGAACTTGCTGCAGAGATATTTATGTGTTTAATGTTAGGCCCAAACTTTTAGCCCGTGACATTTACTAAGATAACAGTACAGTTTGGTCAATATGTTTGCCAATTGATCCTTGGTAGAGATGTATTTAAAAAATAATTCTTTCTTTGCAATTTTATCCTGAATAAAGTGCACATCTATTTCTATGTGCTTAGTTCTATTGTGAAAAAACCGAATGTAAAGTCGGACGTGCTAAACATTGTCACACCATAATGTGGGAAATTCTTGAATATTTATTTCAAGTTCCTGCAAAAGATATTGCAACCAAGAGATTTCAGTAGTGGTATTATCCATTGCCTTTGTATTTAAACTCAATACTGGATCTGGATATTGTGGATTGCTTTCATGAACTCCTGATGTAAGGCTTAACAGAAGACAACATATGTAGACTTTATATTATCTGACCAACCAGCCCAATCTGTATCAGAATAACCATTGATGATAGTCTGAGCAGCAGTCAGCCTCAATACAAACCCATAATTCAATTTTCCTATCAAATAACACAATATATGTTTCGTCTCCCTTCAATAGACATCAGTGGGACAGTGCATATATTGGCAAACATGATTGACAACAAATGATATATTTGGCCTTGTCATATTAGTGTATTGCAATGCTCCAACAACACTACGATACAAAGTGGCGTCACTGAATGAAGTACTCATTCTAGACAGACTTTAGCCATGGGTGTGTTCATCAGCTTGGCTCCAACCAAACCAACCCTTTGAAGATCAAATATATATTTTGTTTGAGATATGATCAACTGTTCTTTAATAAATTTTAGTTCAATACCTAAAAAGTAATGAATCTAACCTAGATGCTTAAGAGAAAACTCTGACCCCAGCTTCTGAATAATGTTATCCACATATTTTATACCATTTTCAGTAATTATGATATCATCCACCCTGATTAGGATATAAACAACATTCACACCGTTATGAAAAATAAATAGAGGTATCTGATTTAGCTCTCTGAACCCCATAGTCTGGAGATATGAACTTAACCTAGACAACCACGTTTGAGGGGCTTCTTTAAGCCCATACAAGCATCTTTGCAACTTGCATACGTGATGTGGATATTTGAAATCTTCAAACCATGGAGGCTGGTTCATGTAAACTTTCTGAGTCTGAGTCATAAAAACCATGCAGTAAGGCATTTTGAACATTCAATTGCCTAATCTCCTAATTGTTGCTAAGAGCAATGATCAACACAAAAGTCTAATAGTGGTACGTTTGATAACTGGTTAAAGGTCTCAAAATAATCTGTTATTTTTCTTATTATAACCCTTAGCAGCCAAACAAGTTTTATATCTTAAGAGTCCCATCAACTCTCTTTTTTATTTTAAATATCCACTTACACCATACTATGTGTTTGGCACTTTGTTTGAGAATAAAGGGTTCATGTTTGGTTCTTCTCAAGGGCTTCAAATTCAGTTTTCCTGAAAGCAAGCCATTTGAGACTACTATCAGCAGTAGATCGGGTTCAACCTTAAGTGTGAATTGGTTTGACACTAATTAAGGCTTTAGTGAAGTATTAGTAAGAAATTAGTGAGGAAAGAGTTACGTGAATGTGAAAGGTTCACATTGAATATGACACGAGAAGAGTTCACAAATGTCATCTATGTAACCCCCTCACTCTCCTTTCGGTATAAATTGAAGCATGGTTGCTTGATGAGTGCAACTAAGGTGTCCTCTTTCCTCATTGGGTTCAGGGTCCTACTCATCATCTACTTCACAACCTGAACTCATTGTTGGCGTTATAAGCTGAGGAGAACGTCGTGCACCCAACTCTCGTTTCTTCCATGATGAATACCAGAACGTAATATTTGTTTTTTACATTCCGGTTATAGTTTTATATGAACTTCAACATTGGGTTATGAGCCCATGCCTCGCAGTCCGCTGTGCGTGTGTCGGCGTTCTTGCGACACTCGTCGGAATCCCCAATCACCTGACGGAGTGATTGCCGCGGTTTGGGTTTTAGGTGGGAGGGGTCAACCTCATCTGGACCCACCTTACACCTGAACTGACAGTGGGTTGTGGTTGTTCACAGCCCATGATGCCGCGTCATCGTCGACCGGCCGATCGTAGACGCTCGGGACCCGCTCCAACATACGGGAAAACGCCTTGGAGTGGACTGCCCAGTGCGCTCGGTGGCTGGCCGTCGCCGACGACATCTGGGATCGGCTACCGAAGGCCGCCGACGGTTGCTGTGTCTGCAGACAGTAAAAGGAGAAATAGGGGTTTTGGGGTTTTGCAGGCTTACGACCATTGCAAACGCCGACAGACATCGGTGGAAGACGGCGATTGGTCGCCATCCACCGACCGTCACTGCCGGCTGCTTTGGCTAGCCGCCGGTGGCGATTTCAGCCCGGGCGATGCCTGTATAAAAAAAAACTTTTCTCTTACTTTTCGCCGGCGTCTACCGGGAGGACTCGCCGGTGACGAAGTGTTGCCATGGGGTGGCCTTCTCCGGAGGAACCTCGCGCTGCCTACGCTTCGTCTCTGTGGCAGCGAATGGGAGCTGGGTCTCGTTGGCTGCCGGTGAAGACGACAACAGACGGCAGGGTTTTTCTTACACCCTCTTTTAATGGGGGTCGGTGGTGGATGACGGCGGTCGCCGTCGCCATCGACCGACCATCGGATCTAGCAGCCTTGGCTAGCCGCCGGTGGCGACGGCAGCCTCGGTGACACTGAAATAAAAAAAAGATGTGGAACCTTACCTCTCCGATGCTTGCTGGCCCCGGATTGCTATCGTTGGGGGGGAACAGGGGAGACCATCATCGTCGCAGATAGGAGATGCCAGTGCCGGCCGTCGGCTACCTGGATCTGAAGATCGGGGGAGAATGGCCCTAGTTTTCGGTTTCTAAGAAACAGAACGTCTTTGGTTTCTCAAAAATCGAAAACTTTGGTTTTATCGAGTGGTTTAGGTCCGGGCAGGTCGGGTCCAGATCTGACCCTTCGGATGGCCCGATCCGAGTCCGTTGCGGATGGTTCGGGTCTCCGCCGGTCAAGGCAAAACCGAATAGGACACGGATCCTTTTAGGACTGGATTCAAACCCTGGGACCTGACCGTACCGGTCACAGATCCATTTGTGGTTTCAGGTCTAGGTCTAATCCGGACAAACCAGACCCAGGATCCAGATTTGACCCAAACTTTGTGGATCGGGTCTGAGTCTAGATCGGGTCGTGATATGGATCTGACCCATATCCGATTTGAAATGGATCTGGATATGGATCATGTTATGAATCTGACCCATATCCAATTTGGATCGGATCATGGATTTAGATCAGGTATGGATCGTTGGATCCAATTCGAGACTCGATCATACATGGGTCTGGATCCAGAAGGGAGGGATCTGACCGGGGATCAATTAAAGCTGGATCTTGATCCATATTGAATCAGATCAAGTCCGAAATAAAGTCCATAAAATATTTAAACACATTTAAAATAGAACTGGTTCTGTGACCGATACAGGGAGTTCTGATACCGGTTCAGAGCCATTTTTGACCGGTTCCTATTGGTTTTTCACCGGTTCCTTAATATAGAAACTTTGTTTCTATGAAAGAATAGGGATTTTCTCATTCAGTTTTAGGGGTTTATGAGTTTTTGTATATGTTTCAGACCGGTTTGATTGTGCAAAAACTGGTCCAAGTCTTTGGTTGACCGGTTCGAGGTCGTTTCAGATCAATTTGGAGTATTATAAGACTGATTCCAGCTTGAGGACTTTGGGTTTTACACATAAGAGTATATTTTTGTTATTTTTCATGTTTTATACATGTTTATTATTAAGAAAGCATGACTTATGCATGTCTAATACATATGTTTTATGTTATTTAAGTTATGCATAATGTTTTAAGTATGAATTATGACCAGATTCATGATATTTGTGATGTATTTTCATCAAAATTTATTTATGCATATAAGTTGAAGCATGAATTTATATTTTGATGATATAATACATGTTTAGTCAAGAATATACATGCATTATTATGTGTGCATGAACATGCACCATAATAGAAGTATGTTTATGGTAAAAGATCTTGACTAACTGACTCATGCAATTACCAAAATGATCTGAGTTGTGTTAATTAAGGATTCTTTGAACTGTGTTAAGATTCAGTATTATGATTGTGTGTAACTTTATGAAACAATGATTCTACCCAAAGGTAGGTCATTGTCTTCCAAATTCACACAGGGTGTAATAATAGATGTGTAAACTAGCCCATGAATTATATTTGTATCCAAAGGTATAGTGTTGAATTGCTTCTGGTTACATGATCTATTAGTTTCACCAATTGAAGTTAATTCTTTGTGAATTGAGGAGACGAAACAACCATGAGTATTATCCTTTACATCAAATTAGAACAATAATGACCCAATTATGCTTGTCTTAAAAAAAAGTAAGTAATAAAGGGTCTCAGTTTTTACCTTTTCAACATAAGTCACATTTGGGCAATAATAAGGTCTTTTCTTTCGTTCCTTGTTGTATCAGGTTCTTTCATCATTAACGGTTCTAGTAACATTCCCTTGTTAGATGGATCTAATTTCTCATATTGAAAAGAATTAGTATTATTCACTCTCGATTACATGGACCTAGATTTAGCCCTTAGGATTAACGAACCTTCTACTCTTATAAAACAGAGTACAACCGAACAGAAAGCTACCTCTAAAAAGTAGTAGCGCTCAAATAGACTTAGCTTGTTGCTTTTGCAATCATGAGTGGTTAAGAACATCTGAGGCATCATCATTCACTGCAGGACAGTGAAGAATTTTTTAGAACCATTGAGGCTTAATTCGTCAGTTCTAATAAGGCTAGGGTCAATACACTGAAGTCCAAATTGGTATCTATAAAATATTTTGGTAAGAGTCACATCTGACAGCACATCTTGGAGATGAGAAACATTGTATTTTCAACTAAATGATATGAAGTTCACCATTTCTGACTTTTTTTTTGTCCATCTGATTTTGACCTCATTGCCTAGTGAATATGGACCCTTCAAGATCTTCTACAATACACATAACGATGAGTGATCTTTTAATGACCTCTTGACCAAGTGTATCAAAGAAGAAGAAAGACTTAAGGGTGAGAGGGTGCCGAGTGCACATATGGCCTCTCATAAGGAAAAACATAAGGCATGAGCAAAAAAAAGTTCCTTCAAGAAGAAAAACAAGAAAAAAACCTTGGAGAGAGTTCAAACTCTCAGGCAAAAGCTAAATTCTAAGCAGAAGGTTCTTCTATAAAGTGTTTCTTCTTCAAAAAGAATAGACATAAGAAGGTGGCCTGCCTGAATCATAAGAAATGACTTGAAAATAAAGGTAATAAGTCATTTATTTTTCATGAGTACAATTTGATTCATATTTCATTGCATAGTTGGTGGATTGATCCTGGTGTCATGGTGCACATTGTCAACTCTTTGCAGGCATTTTTAAACAAAAGAGAACCAACAGAGCATGAAAGAATAATCTTCTCATGAAATAAGATATGTTTGCATGTCAAGAACGTTGAAACCTGCAGAGTTGTGTTGAAGTCAGGATTCATTTTGGATTTAGTTGATACATTTTATGTTTCATCCTATAGTCGGAACCTTATTTCGATTTCAAAACTTGATAAGTTTGATTTTATTTTTAAATTTGAAAACTTCAAGCCTATTATTATTAAAAAATATATTCCTATAGGTTCTACATATGTATGTGATGATTTGTATCGTTTGAAAACCAAATTTCAAATTCCAGAATCTCACTCCGTTGTGAACACTATAATTGATAATAAATGTGGGCTAATGGAGGATCAATCTTATTTGCTTTGGGATCGAAGGTTAGGACATATCTTAAAAGAGAGAGTCCAAAGACTTGTGAAAGAAGAAATTCTTGGATCCCTTGATTTCACAGATACAGAACTATGTATTGACTGCATAAAGGCTAAATAATCTAATACATATAAAAAAGATGTCAAACACAATAGTGGAAGATTGGAAATCATGCATACAAATGTTTACGGGTCTTTTTTTCTGTGTTATATGGGTGAAAAATATTTTGTCACATTTATAGACGATTACTCACGGTACATGTATCTCTACTTATTATTTGAAAAATCAGAAGTCTTTCGGATTTTTAAGGACTTGAAGAAAGAAGTAGAGAAACAAACCAGTAAAGTTATTAAAGTGGTTAGGTCTGATAGAGGTGACAAATATTATGGTCGTTTCACTCAGATGAGACAAAAAGAAGGGTCATTAGTGTAGTTTCTAAAAGCGAAATATATTGTACCTCAATTTACCATGCTTGGTAGTTCTTACCAAAATGGTGTAGCTGAGACAAATGGTATTCTTCTTGCAACTAATAATTTGAGCATACTATATGAGACAAAATAATTTCTTTCATCTTATTTTAACATAAAGGACATGGGTGAGGCCGCATATGTCCTTGGAATTGAAATTCATCATAATAGAACTAAGGGTGTCATTAGTCTCTCTCAAAAATCTTATATCGTTAAGGTTCTTAAAAGATATGGGATGGATAATTATTGTCCTTGTTTAGAACCCATAGTGAAACGGGATAAATTAAGCCTAAAGGACTGTCCTCGGGATGAAAATAAAATGGCTCAGATAACAACTGTGACATATGCTTCGGCGGTTAGGAGTTTGTAGTACGCGTAGACCTGCACAAGACCAAATATCACATTTGCTGTAAAAAAGCTTGGTAGATATCAGTCAAATCTAGGCATTGTGCATTGGAAGGCAATGAACAAGGTCATGCGCTATTTGCAAGGAATGAAAGACTATATGTTGACCACCTAGATGACATTGGATACTCTGATGCGGACTTGGGAGAATGTATCAACAGTAGAAAGTCCACTACTGGATACATCTTCCTACTAGCAAGTAGTGTCATCTCATGGAGAAGTAGAAATCAGTCTACAACTGTTGCTCATACCATAGAGGTGAAATTCATTGATCTATACGAGACTTTATCTCAAGCCATTTGGATAATAAACTTCATTATGAGTCTTGAAATTATGAACTCTATTGAGAGACTATTAAAGATCTTTTATGATAATAAAGCATTTATGTTCTTCTTGAATAATAACAAGAGCTTAACCTCATGTCGACACATAGAGTTAAAGTACCTTATTGTTAAAGAAAGGACTGAGAATCAGTTGGTTTGTATTGATACAATCAGTACGAATTACTAAAGGGCTAGAATTGGGATTATATTCCCAACATGTAAAGAGGATGTGTCTGTTTGATTCCTTCTGATGTATGACAACACATTATGATTATATGTGATCACATTTGTAAAACTAAATTGATTCTCTATGACTTTGTGTATTGTTGATTTTGTATAAAGGATCTCTCATTTGGGTAATGAGAAAAGTAGAATAACAATATTAAAAGATCAATAGAATGGGTTAGAAACTAACTTATTAATAAAGATAATCTTAATATGCTAAAGCATTAGAAATAAATTATATTGTAGTACATGAAAATATGACATTTCATAAAGATGTGTTCATCTCCATAACTCATATGATTCATTCTTGTGATATCGGATAGCATGTGAACCCGCATGAAGAATTAAGTCAAGATAACAGTATGAACCTCAATTTTGTGCCTTTTCATGTCAATGGGTCAAGTGGGAGAATGTTGGACATTTTGGATCGGGTCCAACCCCAAGTGTGACCCAGTTTAACACTAATGAAGGCTTTAGTGGGGAAGGGGTTATGGAATATGAAAGTTTCACATTCAATATGGCATGTGAAGGGTTCACATACATGAATGCCATGTATGTAACCCCCCACTTTTCTCTCCCTATATAAATTGAGGCATGGTTGCTTGATGAGTGCAACTAAAGTGTCCGCTTTTCTTATTCGGTTCAGGGTCCTGCTCACCATCAACTTGACAGCTTGGCTTCATCGTGGGCGTCGATAGGTTGAGGAGAACGTCGTGCACCTGCGGCAACGCTCATTCCTCTAATGACAAATATTGGTATGTGCTATTTATTTTTTATATTATGGTTATGGTTTTACATGAATGCCAACATCAGCTTCTTTAAAGGTAATATTCCCACTGTCTTGAAGAAGCATGGTTAACAAGACAATTGGAATAGAATATCGAGAAGCTTGGAAAACCTTGGGTTTGAGGGTACCATCCTGAAACCTAGTAATCACTGGGTGCATCCTAAGAGGTTGAGGAGGTTCTCGAATAGATGCTTAAATTGGTGACTCAGTTATTGGTTCTGACTGCAAGGGAGGACTAGGAGAATTGGATTTAGAGATTCCTACATTTTTGGGATCTCTATGCATTAAAAATATGGTATGCTCATAGATCAATGAATTTCACCTCTATGGTATGAGCAACAATTGTAGACTGATTTCTGCTTCTCCATGAGATGACACTACCTACTAGTAGGAGGATGTATCCAGTAGTGGACTTTCTACTGTCGAGACATCCTCCCAAGTTCGCATCAGAGTATCCAATGTCATCTAGGTGGTCAACCTTTCTATAGGTCAACATATAGTCTTTCATTCCTTACAAATAGCGCATAACCTTGTTCATTGCTTTCCAATGCACAATGCCTAGATTTGACTGATATCTACCAAGCATTTTTACAACAAATGTGATATTTGGTCGTGTGCAGGTCTACGCATACTACAAACTCCTAACCGCCGAAGCATATGTGACAGTTGTTATCTGAGTCATTTTATTTTCATTCCGAGGACAGACTTTTAGGCTTAATTTATCCTCTTTCACTATGTGTGCTAAACAAGGACAATAATTATCCATCCCATATCTTTTAAGAACCTTAACGATATACGATTTTTGAGAGAGACTAATGACACCCTTAGTTCTATTACGATGAATTTCAATTCCAAGGACATATGCGGCCTCACCCATGTCCTTTATGTTAAAATAAGATGAAATAAATTATTTTGTCTCATATAGTATGCTCAAATTATTAGTTGCAAGAAGAATATCGTCAATATAAAAAATCAAAAGTATGAACCTACTTCCACTAGCCTTAAGGTATATGCACTGATCAACAATGTTTTCAGTGAATTCAAAGTTCAGAATTACCAGATTGAACTTTTTATATCATTGGCGAGAGGCTTGTTTAAGTCCATAAATTGACTTCTTCAATTTACAAACTAAGTGATTTAAGTTATCTACACCGAAACTAGACGGTTGTTGTATGTATACCTCTTCTTCTAGATCCCCATTTAGAAAAGTAGTTTTCACATCCATTTAATGCAACTCTAAATCAAAATATGCTACGAGAGCCATGATTATCCCCAACGATTCCTTAGTTGAGATAGGAGAAAAAGTCTCATTAAAATCAATGCCCTTCATCTGTGCGAAACCCTTTGCAACAAACCTAGCCTTGTATCTCTTCACTTGACCTTTGGAGTCTGTCTTGGTCTTAAAGATTCACTTACAACCAACAGGTCTTACTCTATCAGGTCGAGGTACAATATCTCACACTTGATTTTTTGCCATAAAGTCAAGCTCTTCTTTCATGGCATTAATCCAATGTATTGATCTTTTACTTTCAATGACTTCTGCAAAGGTGAATGGATCATCATCAATGTCTATAAAATCGTTCGGCTCTTGCAAATACACCATATAGTCTGGATGGATAACAAATTTCTTGATTCACGTAGACCTCCATATAGGTGCTATAGGTGGTTCAAAATAAAACTTTATTTCCTATTGTTGTTGTATATTCTCATCAACAACTTGTTCTATTTGAGATTAATGTTCATTGATCAGATTTTTTTTGGCATTATACAAATGAACAATGATAGAAAAAACTAGGTCTTTATTCTTTGCAGGTGTGGAGCCTGAATCCTGCAATTCCTCAAATTCAATACTTTGAGATGCATCTATCCTAATAGGACCATTTTCAAGAAATCTTGCTTTATTTATTTTCACTATCTGTTGTGTATGAGATGGACAATAAAATCTAAAGCCCTTTGATCTTTCTAGATAACCAGTGAAAACTCCACTAGTCATCTTAAGATCAAATACTTTTATATCTTAGTTTACAATTTAGCTTCAGTTGTACATCCCTATATGTGCATATATGATAAAGAATGTTTCTTACTAGTCCATAGCTCGTAAGGAGTTTTTTTTACAGCCTTTGTAAGAACCTTATTTAAAATATACATTGTTTTCCTAAGAGCTTCATCCCACAAGGTCAAGGGAAGGTTTGAGTGATTTAAAATCGCTCGAACAATTTCTTTAGGCGTATGATTTCTTCTTTCAGCTACACCATTTTGGTAAGAACTACCAAGCATGGTATATTGAGGTACAATACATTTCTCTTTTAGAAACTACACTAATGACCCTTCTTTTTGTCTCATCTGAGTGAAACGACCATAATATTTGACACCTCTATCAGACCTAATCACTTTAATAACTTTACTGGCTTGTTTCTCTACTTCTTTCTTGAAGTCCTTAAAAACCCGAAAGATTTTTTATTTTTCATCTAGAGATTGCCTTACACCTATTAAGATACATTAAGGCTACTCCTGGGCAAGGTATCCTGATGTCAACATCAAGTCAACTCAAAGTTAAGGGTTATTGTGATGCAAACTGAGCATCATGTTCCATGACCCATAAATCCACATCAGGTTACTGTATCATGATGGGAGAGAGTCCAATATCATGGAAAATGAAGAAACAAAGCACTGTCTCCCGATCTTCAGCAGAAGCAGAATATAGATCGATGGTGTTAGCCACATGTGAGACAATATGGATACAATACCTTCTTTATGATTTTGGCATCATCCATCCATCACCCATGGTTTTGCATTGCGACAATCAAGCAACAATCTACATAGCTGCCAATCCTGTTTATTATGAAGGTACAAAACACATAGAAGTTGATTGACATCTGGTGTGCGAACAGATCCAGAAAGGAATGATTCAGACTCAGTATGTCCACACCAAAAGTCAATGTGCTGACATCTTCACCAAGTCTCTAAGTCAAGATCAGTTCATTCGACTAAAAAGCAGGTTGGGCGTGGTCAATCCATACGCTCCAACTTGAGGGGGAGTGTTAGAGTTTAAGTTTACTGTTTGTTTTCCTTTCTATTTTTACTGGTTTAATGTTTTACTGTCCTACGTATGGTAAATAGAGAACAAATGTACCAAATGGTTTCTGTTGTAACCAATAGATTAGGATCAACATAGGGATGACATGTATCTCGTGTGTATAGCCATCACAACGATCGACTTATTGTTTGTATTTATTTTGTAAGCTCCAGTCATTTTGCAATAACAGAAAATTTCTCTGCATCATCGGTTTCACCAATTAACACTGTGCATATTCAGTAAACATATGCAAATATAAGCTTCTGTGATGATTTAAAGTTCTCCATAAAGGGCAACTGGACTCTAGTTAAGGATGTCAATTGGCGTCATTCGATCTTAATGTCCAACTGATCCTGTTTCATGTAGTTGGACATCATAAGTTACACTATTATCTAACTACATCTAATTTTTGGGTTCCAAGTATGAATGTATTAAATATATAAAATAACTAGATAATAATAAAGGTCCAATCTGCTTAGGATCTGATAAGGCTGGGGTCTAACCAGATTAATGATCTGGTTAAGGGTTGCACAACCCAACCTAAACTCTAGTAACATTACTTTTAATTAAGTTAGATATGGTAGACTGAGATCTGAATCATCTATTTCCATGGTTATAGTTTACTCGTTTTATAGTTTGTGACAGAGTGACAGCCAATTTTCTCTTGTTATGAGATCACAAGCTTTCATTAGCATGTAAATGCAGATTTACAGCCTTATAGGATTTGAGATATCATTTAGTAGATTAGAACTTGTTTTGCGAGCACAATGTTTAGCACTTCGGGAATGTTATCCAAATTTGAAACATGCATTCATATGATTGACATGGTTCAGGTGAAAAACTGCCGTCATTGAACTAAGTCTGGGAGCAAAATTGTCCCTGAATGAAAAAGTACAGTCAACATATGCTAGTAATTTCCCAATCGGTTTTATCCTTTTCATTATTCCTTATTTAAACATGACACGTTAATGATTTAGTAATTAAATTCCAATGGTGATAATTGTGTCTTGCCACAATGGTGATATTCATTCTTTCTTATCCTTCAATAGTGATAATTGTGTCTTGCCACCACCAGATGCTTACCCATGGCTACCAAATTCTAGGACTCACCAAATTCCAGGACTCACCAAAGAGCTTTATCAATTGTTCAGATAATAGTTTGCATGATACCGTTGGTATTCTTGTTACCTTTCATGTAATATTGATGTTTAGTCCACCTAATGTTGGCTCTCTTGGGACTTCTGGATTTTTCAAGGGATAGCAGAGAATCTGGATATGGTATAACTGCTCTCCAGCTGAAAAATCAGGCCAAGGTGTGTCATATCGACAACTTGTGTGTTGTGCAGGAGAAATTTTCACTCTCACACGTCCTGTTGAAAGAATCTACTGCAATTCCTGATCTCAAGTTAGAGATAAAAAAAAAATTGGTCTTAGTGATGTCACACTCTAGTGTATGCTATTTATTTGATCTTGGAGGAACCAGACTATTGGTATCGTACTCTGTCTGCAACATTTCCAGTTTGTGTTACCAGCAACTGTGAAAGACAGTATTGTGAACCATTTGGTATTAGTTGCTTATTTTATCATCTCTTGATGCATTTTTGCTTCTCTTGAAAACATGCAAAAACTGTTAGTGATGTATTTTTATTGTATTTCAAGAACCGATTTTGTCTGAATGATTGGACTGCGCTCTTCCTCGGGTTTACCTGACATAACCAAATATTCTAAAGGCACTTGTTTGTAAACAAACAGCAAAAATGATTTTGGAAGAAACAATCACACACGACAAAACACAAACTTTTATGCGGTTTGGTCAATGTGACCTACGTCCACGAAATACTCTCTCTCAGACTATTGAGAGAAAGGTTTCTTTGCTTTATATAACAGGTTACACCATTTAGAGTCCTTGTCTTTTCTTGAGAACATACAATAATATTTGGCACTCTATTTAGATTACATTGAAGAAGATCATCTTGTTTTGGAATCTCTCTGAACGATTTCCAATATTGAGTCTTATTCTCTTGAGACTCCTTATAAGATAGAGTTTGTTGTTGAGAGATAATTTGTTGTTAATGATCAACCTCACCTGGATGGTTTTCATGAGGGTCGAACTCCTTCAGTTGAGCACACTTCTTGACACGCCCCTTCAAGCCAACCTCCACGAGGTTGAGCTTGTCTCTGAACTAAGTGAACCTTAGCCCTACTAATGGTTTTGTGAGGAGATCTGCAACCTGGTCCGAAGTTGGAATAAACGGAACTTTAATTTCTCCATTTGCAACTTTTTTCTGAACAAAGTGGTAGTCAATTTTGATATGCTTAGTTTGAGCATAAAACATTGGGTTTGCTGCCAGATAGGTTGCACCAAAATTATCACACCAAAGTATGTGTGATTCACAACTAGTAACATTTAGCTCTCTTAACAGTTGTTTAAGCTACACTAACTCAGAAATGGCTCCAGCAATGGCTCTATATTCAATTTTAGTGATAGATCTGGCTATTGTACATTGTTTGGTTGAGTTCCAGGATAAGAGATTTGAACAAAAAAATGTTAGATAATATCCTGTCAATTTTTTGTCATCTAAGCACCCTGACTGAATAAGCATTCAACTGAAGCAATGTAGACTTCTTGATTTACAAACTCATATTTATGGTTCCTTTCAAGTATCGAAGAATTCATTAACATGACCTCAACATGCTTTGTTTACAACATATGCTATGTCAGGTCTAGTGAATGTAACATGTTGAAGACTTCTGACAATACTCATGTATTTAGTAGGATTTTCTAATAGAACTCCTTCATGTCTGGACAGCACAACATTAAGAGCAGCAGGAGTGACCATTGGCTTGTAGTTTGTCATACCTATTTTTGTAAGAATATCCAAGATATACTGCCTCTGACACAAAACCATTCCACTTGTGGAGTTTGGGACAACTTCAATTCCAATAAAGTAATGAAGAGGACCCAAATCTTCAATTTCAACTTTGGGTCAGAAATCTCCCTATGAACTTTTGTTCTATCGTATTCTTGATCATGATCATCTCAAAATTTTTGGATGTACGTGTTATCCATACCTTGTCTTATATGTCAAATCTAAACTTGAACCTAAGTCCAAACCATGTGTTTGCTTAGGTTATAGATCTAACTACAAAGGATATGTGTGTTATAATCTTGTGATTTAGAAGACATTTGTTTTGAGACATGTTTTTATGAGTAAAATTTTATTTGTGGTAGAATCAAAGAACCACTCACATCAAAAGAGGTTCTTAAGTGGGTCCAAAATCAAAATTCTAAACAGCCCAATCACCCAGTTGAAAACCCTAATCATAAGAAACTAATTAATTTGATCCAATTGCCTAATCCAACAGAATATATTCACCCGAGTAACTTATATTGAATCATCCTCCCCTGAGTCGCCACCCTTGTATACTTCAAGTGAACCGTCCTCTCCAGAACCTAATCCTGCATTAGGAGTCTTGCCTCCTACTATTGGTCTTCTCTTAGAATAGAGATCTAGTAAAAATGTGTTGTCGTCATCTTCCTCTGGTTTGAATCTCATTATAGATCTCTCTAACGACACACCCACCAGAACTCATCATATGGTAACCAGGTCACAAGATGGAACCATGCGACCCAGACTGTTCTTTGGATCTAGACATCCTATTGCTTTACTAAGTAAAATTAACCAAACCGAACATGAGCCTTCCAATTTTGAACAAGCCAATTCAAACCCACAATACTTTGTATTGTAAAGTTTTAAATGCATTGTGAGCCATTAGGTCTCAAAAAGCATGCCAATATGTCATAAAGTCTTCGTGTAAATCATATTTCTTACTAAATAATTTATAAAGAACAAATGTATGATGTCTGATCAATGAGATGCTCAAGAGAATGGGAGTTGTTCGATCATCGTTGGTTGTAGATTTTGGACCTTCCTTTGGTTAGACAATCTCCATTCTTTATATATATATATATATATATATATATATATATATATATATATATATATATATATATATATATATATATATATATATATATATATATATATATAAGTGGGGTGCGTTTATGAAATTAAAATTGTCTTGTTATGCGGTCATATGAATATGCCCATAATTTTTTACATACATTGATAATTGGATCTAATATGATACAAATTATAAGACTAGGATATCAAGAAATGGTTGTATATTTGTTTTTATACAAGTTTTTTATTGTTTTGATATTTGAATCCAATTTGAGATTCATAATAAATATGTTAAAACATGGACCGGTCGTACAATCCAAAACGAAGTTATCCATCTCATTATCCATGTTGTTCGTATGGCGTAAATCAAACAACGGATATATGGAACACAACCTCCGTGTACAGTCCAAACGAACATTAAACTTGGTACAGTTGTTGCAGAACAGAGAGAACGTGTGTTAACAAGGCATCAAAGAAGCCCTAGAGGAGCAGGGGCTTGTAATCAAGACTGAACACTTGTGTAGCATTTTTTAGATTGGGATGCTCAGCCACTATGGTCCATTGTGTGTAGTTCATCCTTTAACTGAAATTGGTGATAACAATCTGAACACGCCAGTACTTTTGGTAGTTCAGTTTTACATGCCAATCAACACGGTTGGGCACATGTGCTGCGTGCACTGCAGCAATGGTGTTTTATCTTTCCTTGGCGTATTGGATCCAGGCACCGTGAGAAGTTTTAATCACTACTGTTAAAACATCCCCTCTATATTTAGACAATCTCAATATCCCAAGAGAAATTTCTTTCAAAAAAAAATATATATCCCAAGAAAAGTGAAGACTCAGTGATGCATGTGTGTGTCATGAAAGCTCTAAAAAATCCTACCTGCTCAGCTTTCTCATGAAAGCTCTTTCAAATGGGGGAGGTATGGAAGGATTTGCACATGAAAAAGTGGGGCCTGCAGAAACACATGGATTGCTGTTGTGCATTTCTGCGGGAACCCCAAGTTTCTGAGGCTCGCAAATGCACCCTCAAGAAGTTGATCCGGCTGATTCTTTTTTTCTTCACATCCCCACCCTCCTCTCACACCAGCCCACCTTTTTGAAGTTAGATTGCAGCTTATTCTAGATGGGGAACTGAATTTTGGTGTATATTAATTGGCTCTTGTGAGAATAAAACCTTAGTTAATCCCGTCTTCTCTGTTAAAAGTTGAACCCTGATCGGATCCAAATCCCAGGTAGTACTTGGACCTACTGATCAAGCTGGCATAATGTCATCAGACTTGCTGTGGTGGTTCGCTTCAATGTCTAATCGGGCCCGTGTTCGAACATGGGATCAGACCCGATCTATACAGTATGACGCCATCCACAAACTTACTATCTTCCAATTGAGAGATAATTGCATTCTTGATGTTCAATTATGGGTTATTTCAGGAACTTCATCATAAATCTCATAAATGCTTCACAGGAAACTATTTATCATTTAATGCCAACTTTTTGTTTGTAAATTGGGATGTCAATGGATCAGATTTTATCCTATGTGTGACCGAAGCCAACTCCATTTAGTCGGATTTGGTAAAACCAAAACCATAGCGGATTATAATTAGATGCGGATATGGCTTTGGTTTTTTGCTACCAAATCTGATGGAAATCCAGATTTCATGGTTATGCAAATCCAATTACATATAAAAAACTGAATATGGTATGAGCTTTTCACTGTCTGGGAATCTGAATTCAAATTCAAATTCGAATCTGTTTAGCCAACATCCAATTTAGTTGAACTGGCCACATCCGACTCAAATCCGAACGGTTTACATACCTATTTGTAAACTTTAAAATCACAACCAAGTTTACTCTGCAAAATTTACCCATCTAACCATAAGCAACTCGTTTAAACTCACGAGGAAGTAAAAGATGAAAGACAGAGATGAGACAAAAAGGAAGGGACAGGAAATTAGAGCAGAGAACCAGAAAGCAAGAAACGAAGTTCCAAAAGATGTATGGATCATTCTTCTTTTAGGATTGCTTCCAAAACAATTGATGTCATTTGAACAAATACTACCAACCCAAACAAAAAGACAAATTTCAAACGCATGCCCTCTCCCTCCCTCATATGTGCACAAACATCTCTCTCTCTCTCTCTCTCTCTCTCTCTCTCTCTCTCTCTCTCTCTCTCTCTCTCTCTTAGTGGCCTTGCTTTAAGGTTTTTTGCTTGCTGGGCCTATGCCCCACCCATCCTTTGCTCGTCAATCAGCAGTCCCTCTTCTCCATCCAAGAGGCCTTGAATGATTGGGGGCTAGCTTTCGCCCTGCATCGCCAAGGCATCGTCGTTGCCCTCCCTTTCCGCCTCTCCTTTCGTATATTCTTTTTCCTCTCAGAGGTGTTCGCTTCTTGTTTGGCCTCTGGCTCGCTGCTCCCTCATGACATCTGGCATTTCATGCAGGCCGTCAAGGTTGAGCCCCTTTATGTTTGCTCGGTCGGCACCCTGCTTCGTGCTCCTTTTTTCTACCGTATTTCTTTCTGATCGGACGGCTTACGTGGCTAGCAGGAGGTTAAATCACCCTGACAGCGGTCATTTACCCAGAATCTTTCTCGTTCCTATCTTTCTCGGACTAAGCCGGGTGACTGGTGGTGTGTTGTTTGTCGGTCACTCAACTTTTGAAAGCATCGTGCTTGCCTCCATTGTGCCTCATCCTTTCGGTCCAGGTGACACCCGGTCTGCAGGCGCTCTAGTGTTGGTCTCTCATCTTCTTCTTGCAGTCGGGCTTCTTCACGAGTTAAGCACCTCCGGCGCAAAACCGCATTCTCGCCTTGGGTGAAGATCGTCCAGTCGCAGGATCCTTCATCTTCTTTCATGGCTATAAAAATTAGTTCTACTTGGGTGCCGACTCTCCCGTCGTCGTCCGTGCCTATATCATTCACGGGAAAACTTTCCGGCAAGCCCATCTCGATCGCATCCCTCCCGGTGGACCTCTCGCCCTCAATGCCCATCTTGGTTCCTGCGCCTCCATGTCGGTTCCCCCTTCCTCTAGTGTTGCTGTCGATTCCGCAAATTCTTCTTCCAGTGATGATTGCAGCTCTGGGGTGTCATCCAAGTGCTTTGTGGTTTCTGCGGCAAAAGGAATGGCAAGAGGTCGTTTCGACTTAGCTTTGCCTCCATTCTGTCATTCAATCCTTTGGTGGCCGCGTTGGCTCCTCGGTAATCGAGTCCCGCTACAGCCATTTGCTCTGGTGGTTCCCTTGCTCGATGTCGCTGGGTCAGAAAGCCCTATTGAGGTTTTCCATGGTACTCAATCTGTTCTAGGCTCACCCCTCGAGGCCTTAGCGTCTGTTTGTCCTCCTTTCTAAGACGGTAGCTCATCTCGTGTGTATTCCCAAAAGCTGTCATTTCTCCTTTCATCTGTCAATGGGTCTCCATGCGGTAATCATCAGCCTCTGCATGGGACCTCGCCACCTTCCTTTAATGTCATCACCTCTTCTCTTGGCACTTTATCTGGAGTTGACAATTGTCTTGTGGGTTCACCCCTTTGCGCTTTGGAGTTTGTGGTTGGTATGAGTGGTGGTTCATATCGCATGCATTCTTTCACATCCTCCCCCCTTGCCTCTCATTCTTAAGGCATCGGGTCGGCTCAAGGGGGGGCTGGCGGGCCGGGTGTTCTGAACCATCTAGGCCAAAATCTCGCCCCTCCAATTTTTGGTGGGCTAAGTGGATGCTCGCTAAGTGTTGTTCGCTGCAGTCACCCTCTATGGTGGACCACTTGCCCAAGGTTAATATGCCTCGGTGCCCTATCGTGGTCATCCAGGCGCCTCAGTCTTCTCTCGGCCTGCCTTACAAGGCCGCATCATCGTTTTTGTCTCCTCTTCACGATGGTGGTTCAACTCCTGTGCATTTCCCGTAGTTGACGGTTCATCTCTCAGATGCTTATGTTTCTGCTTGGGTCAATCATCAGCCTCTCCTTGGAGACTCGCGTCTGCCTCGATTCCTCTGCATGCAAGTTGATGGCCTCTCGGTCATGGTGTCGTCTCTCAAAGATCGAAGCAACGTGTCTTCTCTATGCCTGATTTTCAACAGTCTTGTCCATCCCCCACCATTCATCGCGGTGGTCTAAAATCAGTCCTCCTCTGTCGATAGCTCATCCTCCAGAGAGTCCAAGTTCGATGGACAGGGGGGCTCTCCCATCTCACCCTCTCCTTCTATCGCCGCTCTACCTTCTTCGCGCAATCCTCTCTCATAATCTATGGGTTTGTCTGTGGTCGAAGCAGCTCGGTGTCTCAACCTATCGCTCCTTCAGTCGTAGATACATAGCATCTCCATCCTTATGAGTGAGTCCTTCGCTGCTATCGCTGATGATTTACCATTTGTGGTCGTTGTTGATCCGCATATCTCAACCATCATCGTGCCTCCTCCTTCTTCGGTCAGGGTAAATTTTTATTGTGATATTTTTTTAAATTTATGCATGAATTTGGTTTATGTTATTTTCTTACTATTTAAATTTTTAGAGGAATTCATACAAGGGACTTTGGTTCTTACCCATTTTTATAAATCTGTTTTACAAATTCGGGTACTCAGTGATGGTTTGACTTGCTAGCTGGATACTGCGAGCCATGTGACTAGTTCTAGGTTCTCTGACAGAGTAGCTCCTTGTGTTACAGATGATTTTTGCTCTCATAAACTATTTGACATTTATTCATTGATTAATAAAGTTTGATTTATTCCTCTTTGATTCAATGCACAGTCTGTTGGTGGTTTGGTATATTAAATCTGTGAGACCTCGGATCCTTGAGTTTGTTTCCGTAATTGTTTTAAAAAAAATATCACTATTTTTACGAGGATTAGTTGGGGTCATTACAGAAGGGGTCCCCTGACTCTTTCATTCTCCTCTCTCTTTCTCCCCCTTCTTTGTTTTTCTTCTTCTTCTTCTTCATTTTTCATCTTCTTTGTTCTTCTTCTTCATCTTTTTCTTCTTTTTTCTTCGTATTGATTTCTATTATTTAGGATTTTTTTCATTGATTAAGTTTTTTTAATCAAATTTTTTAAGTTAGAATTTTTATAGTTAATTTGATTAGTGTTTTCTTTAATTTGATTAGAGTTTTTATTTGATTTTTTATGATTAGGGCTTTCAATCAAAATATGTTTTTGGAATCAATTTTCAAAAAGATTTAGAAAAACAAACAACCTGGGCTGAATATAAAATTAAAAAAATACAACAAAAAGTGGCCTATTCAAACTGATTTTTTTATTTGTGGTTGAATCTACCAATTTTAAGACTTGATTCAACCATGAAGTGAATTGATTTGACTGATTCAATTCAATTCTCATAGCATTAGATCAAACCATACTCAGGAGCTTTTTAATGCTACTGATTTGTCCATGCACATCCCGTAAGTTGCTTGGTAAAGATTGAATTGAGTGAGAACTTTCAAGAGCATTTAGTTTCTAAACACGAACCATTTTCAAACAATGTTCACAGATTATGTACGAATCAGCATTTGATTGATTGGTTCAATCTAGGTCAGTGATAGTGAGATTGCTGCTAAAGAATTAACTGTCATACTTGTGAGGGAGTTGCTGATTGAAGTGTTAATAAAAACTTATTTATGTTTTTTGTATTTATATTTTTATTGCAGTTAATTTGATTAGGGTTTTTTTTTCTTTGGTTAAGATTTGAATTAGGGCTTTTTTATTTAATTTTATGGCTTATTTTTTTTATAGTTTAGGGTTTTTTGGTTTATTTGTGATTTTAAATTTTTATGATTTAATACAATTTGATAATTTGATTTTTTACAGTTAATTTGATAAACTTTAATAATTAGATGTGATATGACATTGATTAAATTATTTATATATATAATATCAATTCTTATTTTTTCTCAAATTATTCAAATTATAAATATTTTTTAATGTTTAGATCTAATATGAGTTCTATATCCCAAGCTAAAATCCATAATAAACATGTTAAAACACTCATGTGGTCGTGGAGGTCAAGTCTTACAATCCAAAATGAAGTTATCTGACTGATTATCCGTGTGTGTTCATGTTGTCTGCATACAGCGTAAAGCAAATGTTGGACACAAAGAACACAACCTCTTGTACAGTCGAAACAAATGTTGGACTTGGTAGAACAAGTATTTTGTCCTTTTTGTTTGTTCATTTCATCCAATCGTGGACAAGCCATCAAACACGCCATATAGGTACAATCCTTTTAATATGGAAAATATGTTGGGTTTGATTGGCAAGCTAAGGAATGACCTTCATGGCATTAAGCTTCTCATTTTTCATAAGAAAATATATGCTAAAGTTTTAGAAGCATGAAAGAAATCAAAGAGGTGTTAAGCTTTTCATCATCCATGAAGTGAGCATGTGAATGTTTTAAAGCTTCCGACTGGTTCATCTCATAATGCAAACCAAATGGTTGACATGGATTTGGTTTCGTCCAAGTCCAAGTTTTAGCATCTTCTACCAAATTGGTTGCAAAAAGGATTCTTTTGACCAGTACACGCTCATGTACCATATACTTATGACCAGTACATAGCCGGATTGGAATAGGTCGGCACTTGCATGGTCTTGTGTGGTTAAGTGTTTTAAGAAATATTTGATTATCTTATCATTTACGCAGTGTGAAGGGAGATGAGAGATGCCAAGTGTTTGATAGGATGACTAAGAGGAATGTTGTTTTGCAAAATATATTGATTTCAGGATATGCAACTTCCTACTTTAGCTAACACAAGTACTCCAGAACACAGACTGAGGTAGCTATTGCATATCAGGTCAGAGTGGTCTCTGACGGATTACCGTCAGAGCTCACCCTGATGCCATTGTCGTTCATCTGATGGATGAACGGCATCCAGAATGTCATGGGTGAACCTATGTTCTCAGCCATTCATTTTGCAAACTCTAGATGTTTATCCAAGGCATCAATGGCTTTGTAGGTATTGGAAGAAAACGGGGGCTGTTAATGGCTTCATAACCATGTAAGCAAGGAGCATGCCGCAGGACAGGTTGTGCACTCAGCTCACATGCACTCAGCAGCAAGGACAAGGTTCAACGATACTCTCCCTCCAAATGAGAAAACTCCAATAAACTTGAGTTTTCTCAAGCTAAAGCCATCCAAAATGATAATCTCGAGTATATCGGTCCAGCTCAAGAAGTTACTAAAGATAATGACAGTCACGCTAAGGAATCTGATAAACTTATCATGTTAAAGAGTTATTACTGATTTCAATCGGATAATGATAATCGACTTAAGCAAGAAGAGTTGATAAACTATTGTAAATCTAGTAACTCTGTAACTATTTTTAATAATGAAAAAACTCCACACTTAGTGTGTTGAGTGTGGAGTATCGTGGACGTAGGTGATCATATTACCGAACCACGTTAACATCGTGGTGACTCTGAACTTGTGTGTTTTTTCTTTATGGTATTAGAGCATTAGTGTCCTAGGTGTGAGAGTGGTTGTGATCTTCAATGGCTTTAGCATCCATTGACAGCTCTATCAAGTTCTCTTACCCCTTCAACTTGAATATGGCGAACTTCATTACAATCAAGCTCAATCACTCAAATTTTTTGTTGTGGAAAACACAGCTGTTTGGCCTCATCGAAAGCCAAGACATGATTGGTTTTGTAGTTGGTGAAACTCCAGTCCCAGTTCAAACCATCGATGGTGTCTCAAATCTGAATTTTAATGCCTGAAAGAAATCTGATCGGTTGTTGCGAGGATGGATCACGGGCACTCTATCAGAAGAAGTGCTAGGTCTCATTGTTGGCCGTCAAACATTCAGTGAAGTATGAAATACTCTCATTAAGGCCTTTGCTCACGTTTTCAAGGAATATGAATTTTTATTGACACAAAAGTTGCAATCCTACTGAAAAAGAAATTTTTTGGTAAATGAATACGTCAATTGTTTTAAGAAAATTTGTAATGAACTTGGGGCTATTGGCAAGCCCGTGGAAGATGAAACCATGGTGTTGTGGCTCTTGAATGGGCTTGGCCATGAGCATGTTGTTTTTATAACAACGATGCTAAAGTTGCCCATTCCTTCATATGATGACGTGGTTGGCCTACTTCAATGGCATGAAACCATGCACACCGTGCATGAAGAAAGTGTGAATGAGAATTTTGCCTTTATTGGGCAAAAAATTGACAATCAGAGGAATCAATTCAATTTGAAGTAACACTTCAGATTGAAGGGTCGTGGCTTTATCTAAGTCGGCCAAGGTAGTAGTCGATTCAATCAAAACAAAGGCAAATATGATTTAAATCAGCAGAATACCAAAACCCCCAAAGAAAAAAAAGGTCTTGTGTCAAATATGTGGCAAAATGAATCACAGTACCATCAATTGTTGGCATCATTTTAATCATGTCTATCAAGCTGAAGATGTTTCACAGGCTCTCGCTGACATAAAACTCGCAAATAGACAAGATCAAGATTGATTCCCTAACACTGGAGCTACCTCGCACATTACGGCCAACTCAGGTAACCTCAAAACTTGTTTCAAGTATTTTGGTTCAAAAAAGAATATGTTTGGAAATAGTGTTAGATTAAATATTACTCATGTTGGATCCATAAAGATTGAAAATGGTGATCAATCTCTTCAACTAAATAATGTTTTGGTTGTTACCAAAATTAAAAAGAACTTGGTGTTTGTAAGTCAATTAACCTTTGATATGTCCTGTTTATTTGAGTTTTCATCTGATGGCTTTGTGATTAAGGATGAGAGGACAGACAGACAACTGGCGACAAATAGTAGAGTAGGAGATCTTTATGGCTTCGACAATTCAAGAAACAAAATTGGACTCGAGCAGCAAGTTTTCTTTTCTCAAAGTTTAAAAACTCTAGTTGGGAAGTACGGCATCAATGACTTGGGCATGTTCATGCGCAAGTTGTTGATTTTCTTGAAAGAAATAAGTTTATTTCAATAAAGTTGAAGTATATTAAAATTGCAATATGTGCAAGTTTCCAAATGGGTAAAATGAGTCACCTTTCTTTTCTCTTTGTTGATGATCATTGCACGAAGTTGTTTAAAAAAGTTCACTGTGACTTATGGGGCCCTGCTCCTATTAACTCCCATCAAAAATTTAGATTCTATGCAGTTTTTATTGATGAATATTCTTGATTTTTGTGGATATTTCTTCTTAGACATAAATCCGAATTATGTACAAAATTTATTGAATTTCATAAATATGTCAAAACTCAGTTTGAAAAGCAAATAAAAATATTTCAAATGAATGAAGGGGGTGAGTTTGAAAGCGTTGAACTTGGGACATATTTAAAGATGAATGGGATTGTTCACTACAAAAGTTGCCCAAAAACCCCAGAACATAATAGAATGGTTAAACGAAAGCATAGGTCTATCACCGAACTGGGGTTGACTAAGATTTTCCATGCTTAGATTCTAGTTTGTTTCTGGGTTGAAGCCTTCTTAACTCCAGTCTGAATAATCAACCGCTTGCCGACTCCAAATTTATCAATGAAAACACCATATGAGAAGGTGTTTAAGAAAAGGCCTGACTACACAAGTTTGAGAGTTTTTGGATGTTGATGTTTTCCCTACCTTTGAGACTATGCCACAAATAATTTGACCCGAAGACGTTACCATGTGTATTCCTGGGTTATAGTAATTATCACAAGGGCTATCATTGTCTATTTCTCCCTACTGGTCGAGTTTATACATCAAGACATGTTGTGTTTAATGAAGATGTCTTTTCTTACCAAAAATTGGGGTTACTATTCTCAAAAAAACAACAAGTGAGTGATCTAATAAGTGTAGAAGAGCGGTCAGATAAGTCAGTTAGAAAAGATTCAAATCATCATCATCATGTTCCAGTCGAGTCTAATGACCAACAGGATCCAAGGAACTTGACTTGCATCACTCTAGAGCAGTGGCATGGTGAGTTCGGGTGTGATGAACAATCGATCATAGAAAAAGAGGTTGCTCGAAATGACCCGCCTAGCATTCCAACTTAGGGTACTTAGATTATAGACTCAAGTCTTGATGACAGTCATGGTAGGCAGTCATTTGTTGACAAAGGTAGTGAAGAAGGCACCTCCGACAATCGTGGTTCTAGAGTTTATCATATGGTCACTCGTATAAGGGATAAAATACTCAAGCCCAATCCCAAATACTTTATTGCTCTATCCGTTCCTTTAGAACCTAAGAGTTTGCACTTGCTCACAAAGGGTAGAGTGATGCAATGCATGCTCTCGATGTCAATGATACATGAGATCTTGTGCCTAAACAGCATGGAATTCATATAATCTAGAGTAAATGGGTCTACAAAACCAAATTAAAAAGTGATGGTTCGGTAGAACAGTTAAAAGCTCATCTTGTAGCTAAGGATTCGATCAAATTCGAGGTGTTAACTTCATAGAAACGTGTTCTTTAGTTATAAATCCAGCCACTATACCTATTGTTCTCAATATTGCTTTGGCTCATAATTGGGATATTTATCAATTAGATGTTAACATTGTCTTTTTACATGGTCATTTGAATGAAATAGTGTTTCTTGAATAACTCTCAGGATTTCAAGATCCTAAACATCCTGATTTTGTTGATAAATTGAAAAAAGCTTTATATGGGCTAAAGTAGGCTCCTCGAGCCTAGCATGATCGGTTTGGCACTTTCCTCCTATCTCTTGGATTTTTCTCAAGTATCGTTAATCCCTCATTGTTTATCTGCAGAAGTGGATCCATGATAGCCATTCTGTTACTATATGTCGATGATATTATTCTCACTGACAATGATAATCAATTTTTTAATCATTTTATCAAAACAGTAAGTCAAGAGTTTGCAATGAAAGATCTGGGGTTCATGAACTATTTTCTAAGAATTGAAGTCCAGTAGTTCTCAAGGGGTCTATTCTTGAATAAAAAACAGTATGCCTATGAGATACTTGATAAAGCCCAGATGATTGGTGTCAAGCCTGTATCTACGCCCATGGTGACTCATGCCACAAGTTAAAAAATGGAGATTTTTTATTTCATGACCCTACCTTTTATTGAAGTCTTGTTGGAGGCCTACAATATCTCACAATGACTCACCCAAATTTATTTTGTCAGCCAATTCATTCAGAACCTACCAATGCTCATTTTTAGATGGTCAAATGAATTCTTTGATATGTTCATGGCATAATTGACCACGGCATCCTGCTACTCTCTCAAACCTCTTTGTCTTTGTATGCATTCTCTGATGCTGATTGGGCATGTTGTCCTATTACTAGGTGATCTACCTCTAGATTTTGCATATTTCTCAGTAACAATTGAATTTCTTAGAGTGCCAAAAAGCAACCTATTGTTGCTAGGTCCAGCTATGAAGCAGAATACAGATTCATGGCATTGACCACTGCTGAACTTATGTGGTTCACATTTCTTTTGCATGATTTGAGAGTGTTCCTTCATCAACCACTTGTTCTCTTTTGTGACAATATTTTGGCTCTTCATACTATAATCAAGCCTACATTTCATTCTCGCATGAGGCATGTTGAAATAGATTATCACTTTGCCTGTGAAAAAGTTGTGATAGGCACTTTAATTACTCACTATGTAACCTCCAAATAATTTGCTGACATCGTTACCAAGCCTCTTCTATGCACTCACTTTCTTGATTTACGAGTCAAACTGGGTATCTCTGCTCCACCCACGACTAGTTTGAGGGGAACTGTAAGCAAGGAGCATGTCGCAGGACAGATTGTGCACTCAGCTCACATGCACTCAGCAGCAAGGATAAGGTTCAATGATACTCTCCCTCAAAATGAGAAAACTCAAGACTCCAATAAACTTGATTTTCCTCAAGCTAAAGCCATCCAAAATGCTAATCTTGAGTATATTGGTCCAGCTCAAGAAGTTACTAAAGATAATGACGGTCACACTAAGGAATCTGATAAACTTATCATGTTAAAGAGTTGTAACTGATTTCAATCGGATAATGATAATCGACTGAACCAAGAAGAGTCGATAAACTTTTGTCTGGTAACTCTGTAACTATTTTTAATAGTGAAAAACTCCACAATAGTGTGTGTTGAGTGTGGAGTATCGTGGACGTAGGCGATCATCTCACAAAACCACGTTAACATGGTGGTAACTCTGAACTTGTGTGTTTTATCTTTAAACCAATGGTGTCATGTTTGCCTACAATCATGCAGGTCTTGTAGCTGAGACGAGCGATTTCTTTAAACTAGTAGAGCTAGAGAATCTTAAGATTTGCAAGCCATACATTATGCTTGCATGGATGATCTCCTCTAAAGTTTTGCTGATTTTATGAAGGCTGAATTATTAAATTATTTTTTATGGAGAGTTCGAGATACTAACTAGGTATAAGCCCTGCCAACCCAACCAGGAAAAGAGCAGAAAACTGCTAGTTTCTTATGATAATGAAGAAAGTTTTTGTTTTAATTTTTTCTAAGAATGGTGATGTTATATCTTCTACCCAAGGATGTGAATGTAGGTGAGAGGGATGTGTTAAAATATTAATTTGTAATTAATGGGAGTCATGCAAGTTGGCATCTCATATGCCAAACATAGGTAGGTCAGTAGAGGATTCCCTCTTCTACCTTATCTTCATTTTTAAAAAATGAGAAGATGACTTTATAGGTTTGGTTAATTTACCAAAAAGTCTTCTTGGTTTTTACCAAGACTCTTTGGTTGTTGTGCCTATTCCAAAATTAGCTTGGGACGTGCTTATCATTTCAGCCTCTTTGGCAGTATATATACCCCTCATATATTTTCTTTTAATCATCAAGCAATGAAATGTTATTCCCCTTGAGTGACTAAGTGAGAGTGAGTGTGTGCAATAAGTGTGTGAGTGATTTATGTTGAGTGTTTATTTTCCTAACCTCACACCTTTTCTCGTGTTCTGTGTTGGTCATACCACTTTTTGCTATGTTACTTGGGTACTCAAAATGCCAACAAGTGGTGTCAGAGCCTTATCGAAGGAGATCATACTCGCACCAAAACTATGGCAGCAAGCTCTCCCAACTCTAAGTGCCTGTATCTGATGGTGAATTCTATTATTTTTGAAGTCTTAAAATGAAGACTCTATTCACCTCACAAAAACTTTGAGAGCTTGTTCAAGTTGGTTTCGAAGAACCAGCTGATGACATAACTCTTGTATCGTGGACTCCAGCAAAGCAAAAGGAGTTCAAGGAGAATAAGAAGAAAGACGTGAAGGCACTCTTATGCATTCAACTTGGGGTAAGCAATTCAATCTTTCCTTGGATTATGAATGCCTCTATATCAAAAGAAGCCTAGAATATTCTAAAAGTTGAATTCTAAGGCTCCAAAAAAATCATCTCTATCAAGCTTCAAGCATTATGGAGAGATTTTGATACATCGTCGATGAAAGACAGTGAATTCATTTTAAAAAAAAATCAAGAGTTGTTGAAATCATAAATCAAATCAGAAGCTTTGGCAATAAAATTGAAGAGAAAAAAATTAATAAAAAATTCTAACTTGCCGATAAAGTATGATCATGTTGTATCTGCCATAGAAGAATTAAAAGACCTAGCAACCTTGTCATTACAAGAGTTAATGGGTTTTCTTGAGGAACATGAAAAATGGATCTCAAGGTCTGAATCTCAAAATATTGAGCATGCACTCCAATCAAAGCTCAATACCGATGAAGAAAAAGAAAGCGCCAATAAAAAATCTCATTTTGCAAGAAGGAGCAAAAATCCAAGATTTAGAGGTCACGATCGAGGAAAAGGCTATTTTAATCAGCCTAAAAACCAGAAGCAATCTGAAAAGAATTGTTATATGTGTAAAAGGCATAGTCATGAATCAAGAGATTTTCGATTCAAGTGCACAAGATGCCGAGTGCCAAACCACTCCCATAAAGATTGTCGATTTCAAGAAAAGAATAAAGCCAACTTTATAAAAAATAAAGTTGACAAAGGCCAGATGTTCTTCTCTTGCATGAATATTGAACAAGAGTCGCTTGACGTATGGTATGTGGATAGCGAGTGCAACAACCACATTACCAAAAATCAAAAGTGCCCCATCAAACTGGATGAAACTGCTACCTCCAAAGTAAGAATGAGAAATGACAAATCTCAAAATGTTAAGGAAAGGAAGTCATAGTTGTCAAAACTAAATCATGTCAGACTAAACTTATCCATGATGTCTCTTATGTCCCTGATTTCGCTCAAAATTTATTAAGTGTTGGTCAACTTATGCAAAAAGGCTATTCAGTAAATTTTAATAATGATCAATGCACTATAGTTGACAAGAAGAGTGAACAAGTGATAGCCAAAGTGAAAATGGATACAAACAAAGTTTTTCCTTTGATTATGACCCCATGTGAAGGACAAGTCTTGAAAACTAAAAATTTAGATGAATCAAATATTTGGCATTTGAGATTTGAGATTTGAGATTTGGTCATTTAAATTATCAAAGCCTAAAATTATTAAAGCAAAAAAATATGGTGGTTGGCATTTTCATAGAAAAAATATATGAAGGATGTATCTATGGCAAATTCCATAGATTGTCATTCCCAGACTCATCCTGGAAGGCAAAACGTTCACTCGAATTGGTCCATGTGAACATTTATGGGCCATTGCAAATTGAGTCTTATAGTGGAAAGAGATATTGTTTGCTCTTCATGGATGATTACAACATGATGATGTGGGTCTATTTCCTCCAAGAAAAGTTGGAAGCATTTTCCGTCTTCAGAGAATTCAAAGCTTATGTAAAAAAAAAAGTGGTTACAATCTAAAGCGATTGAGGATGGATCATAGAGGAGAGTTTACATCTAATGAGTTTTGAGACTTCTACAAAAAGCATGGCATTAGGAGGCAGCTAAGTGTGGCAAAAATGCCATAACAAAATAGGGTCGTAGAGCATAGAAATTAGACCATTGTTGAGATTGCGAGGAGCATGCTAAAAGGAAAGAATGTCCCCAATAATTTATGGGCCGAAGTTGTGAACACTGTCATGCATATTATGAATAGAGCTCCTAAAAAATCTATTCACAACAAAACTCTATATGAGGCTTAGTATAAGCACAAACCAAAGGTAAGTTATTTCAAAGTCTTTGGTTGTGTTGCTTATAGTAAAATTCTTTCTCAAAATAGAGAAATTTTTGACCAAAAAAGAGAAAAGATCATATTTATTAGTTATATTGATACTTCCAAAGCCTACTGTCTCTTTAATCTAAATATGAATCAATTGATAATCTCAAGAGATATGATATTTGATGAAGAAAGTGAATAGAGTTCGAAAATAAGCTGAGTGCAATCACCAGAACAAGAGAAAGATTCAATTACAACAAAAGAAGATGTTGACTCAAGTGATTCAGAATCTAAGTCATCTCTTCAAAAGGTCAGATCGCTTATAGGCATCTATGTTTCATGTGATTTTGCATTATTTTTCTGTAAACCACAAAATTATGAAGAAGATATCCAAGATAAAATTTAGAAAACTGCCATGAATGAAGAAATCTCTACAATAGAGAAGAATCATACATGGGAGTTGGTGGATAGGCCAAAAAGAAAAGATGTTATTGTCATAAAATAGATTTTCAAAACAAAATATAATGAAGATGGCTCAATTCAAAAGCACAAAGCTCAGCTTGTAGCCAAGGGCTACTCTCAAAATTTTGGAGTAGACTTCAATGAGACCTTTGCTCCAGTAGTAAGAATAAAAACTTTACAAGTTATGCTAGTTATTGCAGTTGAAAAAAAAATTTCAACGTATCAATTGGATGTAAAATCTATTTTCTTGAATGGAGAGCTCAAAGAAGAGATTTATGTTGAGCAACCTCTTGGATTTGAGAGGAAAGGTAGCAAAGAAAGAGTGTATAGGAAAAAAAAGACTTTGTATGGCCTAAAACAAGCACCGCGAGCTTGGAACATGAAAATAGATCAATATTCTCAAAAGATTGTTTTCTAAAGAAGTCCAAGTGAATCATCTCTTTATGTGAAAAGAGAAGGAGAAGATTTTTTGATCATGTGCTTATATGTAGATGATTTGATCTATGTTGGATCAAATGCAAAAATGGTTGTTAAGTTCAAAGAAGCCATGATGGAAAGAATATGAGATGACGGATATGAAGATTATAAATATTTTCTCATAATCCAAGTAAAGCAAAAAGAAGAAAAAAAAATCATTTCTAAAGAAGAATATCTTGAAGATCTATTGAAAAGATTCAGTATGGTGAATTGCAAACCAATGAGCACACCAATAGTTGTAAATGAGAACCTATCAAAAAATGATGGGGCCAAAAAGGTGGATGCTTCAATGTATCCAAGCTTGGTCGGGTCTTTAATTTATCTCACCAATACAAGACCTGACATTGTAGTAAGCCTGGTTTTCAAGTTCATGAGTGAACCAAGCAAACTCTACTTTGCAGCAAGAACTTTGAAGTATTTGCAGGGCACAAAAAGTTTTGGAATCAAGTATGTTGTCAAGAACAAGTTAAAACTGCTTGGCTATACCGATAGTGATTAGGCATGATCGGTCGATCATCGAAAAAGTACCTCAGTTTATGTTTTTTGCCTAGAAACAAAATTAATCTCTTGGTCGCCATGCCGAAGTAGAGTATATCATAGCCGCTACCGCAGCAAGTGAAGTAGTATGGCTAAGGAAAAAATTTTGGACTTCCAGCAGAAGCTCGAAGGACCAACCATTATCAACTGTGACAACAAATCTGCTATTGCAATGACAAAGAATCCAGTCTTTCACAGCCGATCGAAGCACATTGAGATTCGACATCATTTCATCAAAGAATTGGTTGAGAAAGAAGAGATTTTGCCAAAGTTTATGCCAAGCAATCTGCAAGTTGCAGATATGTTCGCCAAGCCTTTATCCATTGACAAGTTTGAAGGGTTCGGGTTTGTTTTAGAGATTACAAATTAATGAAAGATATTAAAATATTAATTTGAAATTAATGGGAGTCATGCAAGTCAGCATCTCATATGCCATGGAGAGGATTCCCTCTTCTACCTTATCTTCATTCTAAAAAAATGAGAAGATGACTATATGAGTTTGGTTAATTTACCAAAGAGTCTTTTTGGTTTTTACCAAGACTCTTTGGTTATTGTACCTATTCCAAAATTAGTTTGGGACGTGTCATTCTAGCTCCTTTGGCACTATATATATCCCTCATGTATTTTCTTTCAAGCATCAAGCAATGAAATGCTATTCCCCTTGAGTGTGCTAGTGATTTGTGTTTATTTGTTTTCCTAGCCTCACACCTCTTTTTTTTGGGTTTCTTATTGGTCATACCACTTTCAGATGTGTTATTTGGGTACTCAAAATCACAACAGGATGAACATAAGCCCCAAGAGGTTTGGTGCAGTAGAAGGAGCCTTGGCCACTAGACGGGTGGTCAAGGTTTCATTCTCATAAATTTCAAACCCCTTGCATTAATGAAGGTAAAGGATAAAAGTCAAGGGGTAATCCCTTGATCAGCTGAAGCTGGGTGACTCCCTTCAGCCAGGTTTACACCATCGGAAAAATGATTGTAAGTATGGCAGGCAACTAGGTCTATGATCCTGTGGGTGATTTCTCTGTCCATGAAAAGAACAGAGATTATTAACATATCTGAAGCAACTTTTTTCGATACTACTGGCAACCGGGGTCCTCAAGAAAAAAGTGTAAATAGAGATGTAAACGGTTCGATCATCAGGTGTCGCTAATACCAGATCTGATTGATTGGACATTGGCTAAACGGATACAGGTTTAGACTCGGATGTGATTGATGAAAAGCTCATGTTTTTACATGTGGTCCGATTCATATATCCGTCAGATTCTATAGCAAAAAATCAAAACTATATCTGCATCCAATTATAATTGGATATTCTTGGCTTACCAAATCTGATTAAACGGAGTGGGATTCAGTTAGATATCAAATAAAACATCCCTACCCTTACTTAGAATGAAGCAACAAAAAGCACCATGTTTTTCATGAAGAATTGTCATAAGAGCAAGATGTAGCAAATGCAGACAAGTGGCACAACTATATATGACAAGGGGTGAGTAAGAAAAGTGTTTTAAACTAGGAGATGACACGTGTCAGTAAAATATTAAAATAATATTAAAAAACACTCTTAATGATTCAGCCGTTCCATATCGATTTTGAGCCGATATGAATCAGCCGATTCAGGCTGATTCGCAACCATACTGACAACATTGGTGGGGACTGTGGGCAAGAGGCAAAACCACTAATAACTAGCAGGTAAGCAAAAGAAGTAATTGACTTTAATTTTCTCTGATTAAGACATGAGTTGAAGCTGAGATGGGGCATCCATTTGTACAAATTTCTTGATTGTCACTTATAATTTGAATCTGGAGGTTTCTGATTAAAGCCCACCGTGGAGAATAACAGACTCCACTAGTGCAAATTTAAACAACCATCTACCTTCATTTTTGTCATCTCATAGAAGTGCCCATTCCTCAGAAATGTCACAATTCCATTTCTTCCCTTTGGCTCTATTTCAACCTTAATTCCATCAGAATTCTTGTCCTCATTACCTTAGCGTATCTTCTGGCCTTCTAGGTGACTATAAAACCTTGGGAACAACCATAGAGCGGTTCATCTCTCTCTCTCTCTCTCTCTCTCTCTCTCTCTCTCTCTCTCTCTCTCTCTCTCTCTCTCTCTCTCTCTCTCTCTCTCTCATATGCAGGCTTTTTTATTTTAGCACTAGCTTGATTTCAGTACCATCAATGCCATCATCAGGGCTAGAAATGGTTTCTCCTTGGAGTTGGAACCCTTCTACAATCACTGTGCTAGGAGTTGTCTGCACCATCTTCCTCATCCTGATTTACCACAAGACCATCAGCCTGTGTTTGTTTGAATTTGTTAGGATTCTTTGGAGGAGGATACTGATTGTGGTGAATCAGCACGACCCGTCGTCGGAATTATGCAGCCATGGCGGGCTCAGTTCAACGATTCTGGAGAGGCTTCCTGCAATTCAATTCAAGAAGACTGATATTGAGTGTGGTAAAGTTGATGGGGAGTGTCCTATTTGCTTAGGAGAGTTCATGGAAGGAGAGTGGCTGAGGTCACTGCCCAAGTGCTCCCATGTGTTCCATTCCTCATGTATAGATGCTTGGTTTCATTCTCACTCTAACTGCCCCCTTTGTAGATCAGTTATTGGGTGTAATTCTGACTGCCACCCAAGTAACTCCCTCTCAACACTGCTGGGGACTTTAATGAGAGAAGATGTTCATGGAGAAAGAGGTTCAAGCTACCATTTACATGTCTCCATTTCGCTTCAGACTTTGCCAGACCCCATGGTTTTGCAAGGAACAGGATCAGGTCAGCGTGCACCGGAGAATCGAGATTCGACCACAGATGATGATCAACATATTTCTGGGCAGGGGCAGGCTCCTGGTCCAAAAGTAGGTTCATCTTCAATGGAAGAAGGCTGTGACCATGAAAATACAACAATCTCGACTCGTGCTGAGTCTGATCTGCAGCCAAGAATGATTGGTGTTTCCTGAACCAAATAGCAAGTGGCAGACATGCAGATGCTTGTTCCTTTTGAAGTAGCTTTACTCAGAAACCAAGTGCAGACATTATGTTGGCATCTTCCAAATAATTACCATGTTTAATTTTGAATTGGAAGGATGGAGGGAGGGAGGAGAGAGTTTGTTTTTTAGTTTCTGAAGATGATGGTGGTACTATTTGTCTTATACGGCTCATTTGTATTCATCAAGGATCACCATTCCTACTCCAAACTCCAAAGGTAGCTTAATTTACACCATCACAAGTTTGGTAGATGGTTGAAGCAAACGTCTGTAAATGCAAAAGCAAGTAGTTGCATCAGCTCTGCTTTGAATTTAGTGGAAGTCTCAACTCAAAAGGCAAATATTAATTGAAAAGGGAGGACTTTGCTTTTCTCTATCATCCTACAGTTGTTTTCACCCCCTTTGGTTTTGTGAACAAAGTTAATCTTCCATTCATCACTGATACTACAGAACAGAAGCGTGAAGATTCTGGCTGTTGAAGGGTGACCTAGGGCAGCCTTTTTGGGAGGTGTTTGGATTCAGCTGAAACAGGACCAAGTTCATGAACTCCAACCTTTGCACTAAAAGTTGAACATTGGGGTTCATTAACCTGGCCCTATTCTATATCACGTTCGTGTTTCTGCATGCCAACTCGCACTTTTCAATTTTGTAGCTTTTGTTCGTAGGTCAGATCAGCAGGCTTTTGGAAGGCAGAGGCAGGAATGATACGATCCCCACAATCATTATTACTCGCTGTATAAACTTGAAAGGGTCAACATTCATTATATTCCTAGAACCAGGAATTTTTTAACCTATACTCTTGCCAAATTGGCATGCACATCTTGGTTTTGTAACTGGAACGACAAGCCCCCTTCCAAAGAAAACCCGTAAATTCTTGTAACTCTCTACACATTTTCTGGTGATATATACTGGCAGGGGTCTGACTAACCCCAGCTTGATTATCAAAAAAAAAAAATTGTAGCTTTTGTTATAAATATTAAAATAATCATACCGGGCAGTGCTTTGCCATTCTAAAAATTTTTATGCCATGTGATGAATTTTGAAATTGGTAAATCTTATATTCCTGTTTCTAAGCCATCATATACTCTTGAAGAGAAACTGCTATTAAGTTCTAACCCTTCTGTTTTTTTTCTTCCAATTCTTTTCACATTCATTCTCTCTTATGATTTTCCTCCTTCCAACTGAAAGTTCGTATGAGAAAAGTATATCTTAGAATTCCCATTTGTAAGTTCTTATGTTTAAATTAGAGAATTCTCTTGATTCCGAGCTTGTTCACATTAAACAACAGCCTGTCCAAAAGTTCCAATCCTTGAATTTGAATTCAATGGCTACTCATTGCAAGTTGGGAAATAACTCTGGGCAATCCAATGTTTGATAAAATACAATATGAACAAGAAACAGAAACCGAGCTCTCTCTCTCTCTCTCTCTCTCTCTCTCTCTCTCTCTCTCAGTAATTCAGAAAGAACCCTCCCAGAAGTGAAGTTGAAAAAAAGATTGTTTAGAAGCCTGTCATTCAGAATCTCTAAATTTCTTCAATGTCCTACACAGTTCACATTTATGTTGCAAGAGGATATTCACGACTATATAACCAGATTACCATGAGTAGCCAAATGATACAAAATTTGCGGGGCAACTTTAATATACTGGCATTTTGCCACAATGACCTTAATCACATGCATGCACACCCATGCATACATACAGAATCAAATCAAGTGCATTTTTTATATAATTTTGAATACAATCAGACGTACATAACCTGATGCAATCACCAAGAGAAGGGGCTTGCACCCAATAAAAAAATTTCATTCTCTACATCTCTCACCCATTGGCACACTCTATTGCAGATATCGATCGCAGTTGCCTGAGATTTCATCACAAACATGGAAGAATTAGTCAAACCAATTAGAAAATTGAAACAAACAGATTGCCTAGTCTCGAAATTAACAAATGCAAATTTCTGTATATTTGGTATAGTCGTTCGTACATACAATCTAGTAGAAATCACCATTTTTTTCAACTTTTTTGCAATTTTTTTGTGGATCTAACCTTACAGATGTGATCTACATACGTTGTTTAGTAAAAAATAGGTTTTGGATCATGTGTTTGCAATTTGTAAGCAGGTCTTTCAAGAGCTTCAAATCTCTCTCTCTCTCTCTCTCTCTCTCTCTCTCTCTCTATATATATATATATATATATATATATATATATATATGGGTTAACATTTGCTCATGTCACCATTACCTACAAATGAGTTTTCATTTTCATTTTTTGTTGTTTTTCATGAAACTAACCTTACAGATATGATCTACATGTTTAGGTTAGTGGAAATCAGCTCTTAGATCGTCCAATTACGACATGTAGGCACGATTTTAAGCCATGAAAAATCAACAGCCTACAATGTGCGCTATTTTCTCAGCTCATAAAATCATGTGTTTTCATCAAAAACACATGATCCAAAAGCCGGTTCCTAGCATTTGGACCATATTGAATCCATCCATGAGGTCTGATTGTGTCAACATGGCCCGCACATATGATTTCCAGCTCATTCAGACGGATTAGCAAATGTTATAGAGAGAGAGTAGGGTGTAATGTTGAACTACAAATAGTTTGACGTTACATCGGACGTGTGTGCCGTTAATTGCAAGCTTTAGCAGTGGTCAAAAACCACTGCTAAAGGCATTTTTAGGCTACACTTGGTGCGTACTGGGCATGTCTGATTTTCGTCCGACTTCTGGGGGTTTGATAGGTAAGGATTTATTACAAATGTTTGTAGGTACAAATGTCTTTGGATCCCCATGGCGCATGTTTTGATCCGATCAGACCTCATGATTACATTCAGCATGTCTACAACAGTGGGGACCTATGTCACATGGGTGCGGGTGCGGGTGCGACACGGGTGTGGCGCAATTTCAAAAATTTTGGACACGGGGACTCGGCTATATATATATATATATATATATATATATATATATATATATATATATATATATATATATATATATATATATATATATATATTTAAAAAAAAAAGTGCACAGTCTGCGCACACAACACTGTGCTGTGCACACAGCACAGTCACTGTGCACAGTCTGGTTATATATATATATATCATTTTTTATAGTTTTTTGCCCTAAAAATGAACAAATATAGACTCGGTCGACGTTGACCGAGTCCAAAACATGGACAGAGTCGGCCCCGGTGCATTGACCGAGTCCGACTCTTCGTTGACCATGTCCGCCCCGTGTCCGAAGCCACACCCGTGTTGGGGCGTGTCGACGCGGGTGCGTCGACCCCCTAGCCGAGTCCGTGTGACATAGGTGGGCACCAGATTTTGGATCATGATTTTATGACCCGGTAAAGTATCACACTGTAGGCCGCTGATTTTTTATGACTTGTAAAAATCTGTCTAAATGCTGTGATCTGACGATCTAAGAGCTGACTCCCACTAACAAAAAAATGTAGATCACATCTGTAAGGTTAGTTTAATGAAAAACAACCAGAAAAATGAAGAAAATGAGGCATTTATACCTTAAATGGTTGTGTGTGTGTATATATATATGAGAGAGAGAGAGAGAGTTTGATTTCATTGTGTCATATAGACAGGTTTTTTATGATCAAAAGTCATGTTTTTACGTCAAAACCACTCAATCCAAAGTGTGGTTCCTAATAAACGCACCATGATGAATGCATCCATTGGGTGTCAGATTGACCAAATGAAACTCACACCTACGTTTTATTGCTAGATAATGGTACTATCAAGAGTAGACAACACACATAGAGTTTGAACCTAGGAAAGTGCATCATCCAAATGTACCACCTGGATGAAGCATCACATGGAGAAATTAGCAAGTTCCTCAACAAGAAACGCCAAGCCAGAAATAATAGAACTCATGTTTGAACCTAGATTTGCCCACGTTGTTGTTAGTGTCTGTATAATGATAAAATCTAGCCTATTTGCTTGAGCACAGTGACATGAAAGGAGGCGGTTTTCCATACTTGTAACAAAATGTTGTATCCCACTGATGCATACCAGCTGATGATAATTCTGTTGAAACTTTCACTCGACTTATCTGATACTTTATTAACAATTTGTTGTAGAGTTTTAGCAATCTTGTTCATCACTTGAGCCAGGCCTATAGATTGCTGATTAGCTAAATTAGTGCAACTGACATTCATAATGCTGTACAATTGAGCTAAACTCTTGGATCATTTGAAACAGTTTTCTTCAATGAGTGGCATAAACATAATGTTTCCTTTAATTGCACGAAGAGACAGCCAAAAGGTTGATTAAAACAGCTCCACGATCCTTGAAGTGCAGTTATACTCGTTATTTCATATTGTTTAGCTTTGACTTGATATGGTGAGATGTTTCAGACTACACATTGTTGAAACTTTGCCAACACCACATTCCACCAAGACAATCACATCCTGCCAGCTATTAAAACAGGGACAACTCTTGTTTTCACAAACATTCAAGTTCAGGAATGGAATCATGGATTTAATTTAGGTGTACTTTTTAGGGCTATTTACAGAAATGTAAGAGAATTTTTTTTCTTAATTCAAATTCATACACAGAAAAATTGGTAATTCAAATCCATACTTATTTTTAGTTTTAGTTTTTCAAATGCATAGTCAACAATCAATCAATTTTAAAGTCTACCAATTTTATACTCATTAGCTCATTAACTCCGCCTGTGTATAACTGTTTAGTTATACACTGCCGGTCCCAAGCCCGGATAAGGGAAGAGGGTTGTGGTAGGCCAGTGACAACCAACATAAAAACTTAGTCACACCCTATGAATATAAACCAATATGAGAATTTCGTTGGGGCGTTCCCTACTGAGCGACGCGTTGTACTCTATAGGCCCGGATGTAATAACCATAATTTTTAGGCATTTATTTAAATATATTATAATATATATTTTATAACAGAGTGATTTGGGCCTGGGATCCAAATTTCAGATCCAGGACCCATAAAGGGATTTTTCGAATAAATTTACCTCATAAATTTCATATGTATGTATAAGTACAATAATTTTTAATTAATTAAATAATTCGGGGAATAATTATTTAAAAGGGGTGCGTAGATGGGTCCGGGATCCACCTTTCGGATCCATATACCCGTATAGATATTTTAATATATATGTATATATATAATCATAATAAAATAAAGAAAACAATAAATAGTGGAGACGGATCCACTCTTTATCCAGCCCGGATCCAAATTGGGATTTGGATCCCGAGTTGTAGAGTTCGGACCCATTACCCAAATCTGTAAATAAACTACAAAATGGGGGGTTAAATTATATGAATAATGTTAATTTTAAATTAAAAAGATAATTAATATTAATTATAAGATAAAAAGGAGAAATTTTTGGTATATAGGGTCGGACCCACAGTTGGATCGAGGATCCGTCATTCACAGGCAAACCGGGTCCATTTTAACAATGGACCCAGTGTCGCGGGTTTGGACCCAGACCCGATTTCAATTATAAAGGGGGGGCGTTAAAACAGGATCGTGCTTAGGGCACAATTCTTGTTTTCAAGAATCCAAAACAAGAAAGGGGCAAGGGAGGGGGGGGGGGTGTTACGCAGGGCGTAACCGACCCCGCGCCTCTCGGCAAGAGGGGAGGGGGACTGGGCCGATAAAAGGAGGAGTGGAGAGAGGGTTTTGCCCTCTCTCTCTCTCACTCTCTCTCTCTCTCTCTCACTCTCTCTCTCTCTCTCTCTCTCTCTCACTCTCTCTATGTGTGTGTGTGTGTGTGCGTACGCCGGATAACTGGGGCTACCGGCTACCATTGAAGGCCACGGCAAGCACTCCCTGTCACGGCAGCAGCATGGAGCAACACTAGCCGACCCTGCCTTTGCGTCTCCAGCCTACGATCGTCGGAAATTTCATCAAAAAGGTACGGGTACTGTCTTTTGATTCGGATGAGGGATAGAACGTGGATGAGTTTCCATGTGTGATTCGGTGGAAACCCATGGGCAAAAGGGGCTGAATGTATATGCCCATTCATGTTCGTGAGGAAGAGGGATTGTATGGATCCCTCCATACCTAGGGGTTTATTGAACTACCTGTTTGATTTTACCTGGTGTCTCGTCCTTAGGGATTGAAATTTGGAAATGTACGCAGTACGGTGCCAATTCTGAAAAATCCGACTGGGTTATTCCAGTTTTTCCATAGCCTAAGTACCTTATGTGTTATGCTAGATTTAGTGATGCAAATGGTTCGGCTAGGGAACAGATAAATACATGGGGATGCAGATTCAAAATAGCCAAAAAAATTGCAAACCTCCATCCTTGATCTGTCCCATTTGCATCCCTAGTTGGATTTGGGCTATGAATCCGACATGGCTGACCCGAGTATGTTGTATGCATTTTTTTAGTAAAAATATATATATTAGATGCTCTTAAAACTATATGGGTTAAGTTCAAGCTTCCATTTCATCGAGGTGACATAACCCAAATTCAAACCAAAACCAAACTGCTTGCTATTAGTTGAACCATGTGCAATCAATGCCTTTGATATCAATCCAAAGTGTTGTTGTGTATGTTTTTGTTAATGAACTATTAGTACCTACGTTGATTTGATATTTCCCAGTTCAAGTGTTATTGTGTGATACATTAGGCTTTGATTAATGAACTGTTAGTATTGTTACTTGTAAGGAAACTGTTTCCCACCTTCAGCCGGCAGATTTCAATTAAAACTGCATCTATGTAAAAATAGATAACAGACTATTCCATCTTAAATTAAGACAAATAGAATTGTGTTTCAGTGCCAAATAGAAACCAAACTCTCTGTATAGGACTGAAGGGAAGTGTTGATTGTCACTGATGAAATGACAGGCATAGCAGTAGTCCAAGGAGCGTGGGGATACGCTCAATATGTTACTTATGTTTGCCATGGTTAATATGGTTCATCTATGATAGGTTGACATAGATGCTCATGTGCGAAAATCATAAATCCTGCCCAGTAAGATGTATGTGTAATTAATTTGGCTAAGCAGTAGTGCATTGTTTTGGTTATGCCATCATTAATGTGAGCATGCGTTGTCACTTAACTGTCAAGTTATTGATATTGTGCAATTAACGTAAGCATGTACACTTGATGAAAATATGTAAACTGTGTGCACATGCACACACTCAAAAGAGGTACGCATTGGTGAATACACGTATGTGAAGTAGGTAACACACATAACAAGGATACATATGATTAAGCAATGACATGTTTATGATTTGGTTTATATTTGCATGAGTACACATGCATTTGGCACCTTATCTTAGTGCTATAAATAAAGCACTACTTTTGTTTTGTTATGTGAGGCACCGCTGGCCTAAATGGATCGTCACCGGCCTGGAGAGTCGTGGGTTTGGTTTTTTTTCATATATGTTTTTAACTGCATCACTAAAACCACATAAGATGGTTTGGCACATTACTACATTGTTCTAGTTGATTATACGGGCTGGAGTTTCGTAAGGATCCCCACAAGGGAGGATGTGGGTTTTCACTTTACTTTTGCATATGGTATTGCAAACCTAAAGAATTGACTTAAATAAAAATATAATGAATAAGAACAGTGTAATATACGTTCTGGGATATCTCATCTGGAGTATGAGAATCTTGGAGATCCGGTCTTGGGGAGACTATGAGGATACAAAAACTCCATGTGCTGTAATTTGGTCTCCTGAACCCGATATTGAGGTTCTTTCTCCTGACCACGGTTTTAGGAAGAGTCTGTCACTTTATCCAGGAGTAGTGTGTTTGACACAGTTGTTGTTTATGGTACCAAGAAAGTGGCATTTGTGGGCGTGGGGTGTCCCTTGTGTCCCCGACATTAGATGTGGAGGTCTAATGTTCCGAAGGTGATTCGGTCGAGGGCTAAGTTGGAACCCAGTAATAAAATACAAATTGTGTGCTAAGCTACCCTGGGAACCTACTTGACCTCGGGGATTGTACCTGTTTGGTGTATCCGCGGGCAACGGTAATTAAAAAGAGGAACTTAAAGTTGCGTGCATTTAATAGGGCATGCATATGGGAAGATGAAACTTAAATGAAAGATAATAAAAAGGAATCATGCATTGCACATAATCATGCATTTTTCGGCTATGCACTAGATCATGCATAATTGAATTGTTCTCTAATTCATGGTAGAATGGTGGGTGTAAGTTACTTCCTAAGAAGCATGCTGAAATATCTTATTACTTAGTTTTTGTCTATGCCCATGCCTTACTGTTTCTTTCTGCTTAGCATGTGTAACTGGTTGCATGAATGGTTATTTACATTCTGCAAATTTTTATATCTGCACTCACTCAAATCATTACATAAAATCTTATCCATGTTCTTTGTCTCACCTGGTTTCTTTACAAGTAGTTGTGCTCAGAATTTCGGTTCTGACACCCTACTTTGTTGTTTTTTCACAGGATATGGTGAACAGTGAGGTTGGACTAGCTACTGAAGATGGATAAGAGTCATACTTGGACTTGTCAGCTTCAGCAGGGGACAGAGTGACTTTTTTTTTTCAGTTCTTCTTGCTTTTTCAGTTGTTACTTTACTTTCAGTCAAATAAAACATTCTCTACAATTTACTCTTATTCATAAATAAAGAAATTGTTTTAGTTCTTATGAATGATGGTTGCAAGTTCGTTTGTGGTGTTTGGGCTATCCAGTTGGAATTAGAACTGTGAGGACCCTAGGTCTCTTGGAAGTTTTCCGCAACTATTATAAAAAAAAAACATATTCCGCATTTTTAAAGGGTATGGATTGGGGTCGTTACACCGGAGGCAGTGATAAATGGGCAAGGATTGCTAGGTCGTCGCCTAGAAGCGACGCGTCACATCGGCGCCCGGGTGTGGTGTCAAATAGGCAAGGGTTCCCTCACTTTGTTGGACGGGTGGGGGTAAAGAAGATAGTTCAAGACCATAAAATTAGGTTAGCCACTTGGAACATAGGGTCTTTAACTGGTAAGTTGGTAGAGTTAGTAGATGTTATGTGTAGGAGAAAGATGGATATTTCACGTCTACAAGAGACCAAATGGGTAGGTGAGAAAGCAAATGTGATAGAACCTTAGAGATATAAGATTTGGTATACAGGAATAAATAGGAATAGAAATGGAGTAGGGATTGTTATTAGTTGTGAGTTTATAGATAATGTAGTTGAGGTCCGTAGGAAGGGTGATAGGATTTTACTTATTAAATTAGTATTAGGTACATATATTATTAATATTATTAGTGTTTATACACCTCAAGTAGGTTTAGATGATTCCATTAGGCGTCAATTTTGGGAAGATTTAGATGGAGTAGTACAAGGGATATCTTATGAAGAAAATCTTTTCATCGGCGGTGACCTTAATGGATATGTAGGCATTAGTAGGGATGGATTTGAGAGTATCCATGGAGGCTATGGTATAGGAAAAAGAAACGAAAGTGGAGAAAGGATTTTAGATTTTGGTTTGTCCTATGATATGATCTTAGCAAACACTTGGTTTAGGAAGAGGGAGTCTCACCTAGTAATATTTTAAAGTGGGGTTAAAATGAGTCAGATAGATTTTTTCCTACTTAGAAAGAGAGATAGGGGTTGTTGCATCGATTGTAAGGTTATACCGGGAGAAAGTGTAGCTACACAACATAGAGTCTTAATTTTAGATCTTAGAATTAGAAAATGCCGTAAAAGAGATAGACATAGGATAGATCCTAGAATTAAGTGGTGGTCATTGAAAGGAGCTAAACAAGGAATGCTTGTAGAGCAGGTAGTTAAGGAAGCTGATTGGTGTCTCGAGGAGGATTCAGAATCAATGTGAAATAAGATAGCGGGTGGCATGAGAAAGGTGGCTAAGGAGGTATTCGGTAAGTCTAAAGGCGGTGCACTGCTAGGTAAGGATACATCATGGTGGAACGAGGATGTCAAATTAGCTATTAAGGTTAAAAGAGAGTGTTATAGAAATCTAAGTAAGAGTCGTGATAATGAGAATTTGGAGAAGTATATAATAGCAAAGAAGGAAGCTAAAAAAGTAGTTTGAAACGCGAGGGATAAGGTATATAAGGAGGTTTATGACAAGTTGGA